>NC_069500.1:1107721923-1107956923 GCF_027579735.1 Bombina bombina
AACACTAAATTACAAAAAATAACAAAAATTACAACAATTTTAAACTAATTACACCTACTCTAAGCCCCCTAAAAAAATAACAAAGCCCTCCAAAATAAAATTGTAAAGCTCTTTTACCTTACCAGCCCTTAAAAGGGCCTTTTGTGGGGCATGCCCCAAAGTAAACAGCTCTTTTGCCTGTAAAAAAAAAAACATACAATACCCCCCCCAACATTACAACCCACCACCCACATACCCCTAATCTAACCCAAACCCCCCTTAAATAAACCTAAAACTAAGCCCCTGAAGATCTCCCACCTTGTCTTCACCACGCCGGGTATCACCGATCCGTCCAGAAGAGGGTCCGAAGTCTTCATCCTATCCGGCAAGAAGAGCTCCTCCAGAGGGTCCAAAGTCTTCATCCTATCTGGGCAGAAGAGGACATCCGGACCGACAGCGGGACCATCTTCAAACAGCCGACGCGGAGCCATCCTTCTTCACCGACGGACTAACGACGATTGGTCGGAACAGCCAATAGAATGCGAGCTCAATCTGATTAGCTGATTGGATCAGCCAATCGGATTGAACTTGAATCTGATTGGCTGATTCAATCAGCCAATCAGATTTTTCCTACCTTAATTCCGATTGGCTGATAGAATCCTATCAGCCAATCGGAATTCGAGGGACGCCATCTTGGATGACGTCCCTTAAAGGAACCTTCATTCGTCATTAGTCCATCGGTGAAGAAGGATGGCTCCGCCGCGTCGGCTGCTTGAAGATGGTCCCGCTCCGCGTCGGATGGAAGAAGATAGAAGATGCCGCCTGGATGTAGATGTCTGCCGGTCCAGATGTCCTCTTCTGCCCAGATAGGATGAAGACTTTGGACCCTCTGGAGCTGTAGCATAAAACGCACAACTAAAGTGTCACAAAATTATAAACCCCTAATCTGCCGCTTCGGACATCGCCGCCACTATAATAAACATATTAACCCCTAAACTGCTGCACTCCTGCCTAGTAAACACTAGTTAAATATTATTAACCCCTAATCTGCTGCCTCCAATGTTGTGGCCACCTACATACACTTATTAACCCCTAATCTGCTGTCCCTAACATCGCCGCAACCTACATTACTGTTAATAACCCCTAATCTGCAGCCCCCAAAATCGCTGTCACCTAACTACACTTATTAACCCCTATTCTTCTTCCCCCAACGTCACCGCCGCCACTATACTAAAGTTATTAATCCCTAAACCTAACCCTAAATCTAACCCTAACCCTAACACCCCTAACTGTAATATAATTAAAATAAATCTAAATAAAAATTACTATCATTAACTAACTAATTCCTATTTAAAACTAAATACTTACCTATAAAATAAACCCTAAGCTAGCTACAATATAACTAATAGTTACATTGTAGCTATCTTAGGTTTTATTTTTATTTCACAGGTAAGTTTTAATTTATTTTAACTATGTAGACTAGTTAGTAAATAGCTATTAACTATTTACTAACTATCTAGTTAAAATAAATACAAATGTACCTGTAAAATAAAACCTAACCTGCCTCACACTAACACCTAACATTACACTAAAATTAAATAAATTACATTAATTAAATACAATTAACTAAATTACAAAAAAATAAACACTAAATTACACAAAATAAAAAAGAAACTATCAAATATTTAAACTATTTACACCTAATCTAATAGCCCTATCAAAATAAAAAAGCCCCCCCCCCCAAAAAAAAAACCCTAGCCTAAACTAAACTGCCAATAGCCCTTAAAATGGCATTTTGCGGGGCATTGCCCCAAAGAAATCAGCTCTTTTACCTGTAAAAATAAATACAAACAACCCCCCCAACAGTAAAACCCACCACCCACACAACCAAACCCCCAAATAAAATCCTATCTAAAAAACCTAAGCTCCCCATTGCCCTGAAAAGGGCATTTGAATGGGCATTGCCCTTAAAAGGGCATCTAGCTCTTTTACATTGCCCAAAACCCTAAGCTAAAAATAAAACCCACCCAATAAACCCTTAATAAAACCTAACACTAACCCCTGAAGATCCACTCACAATTTTTGAAGATCAGACATCCATCCTCATCAAGCCAGGAGAAGTCTTCATCCAAGCGGGCAGAAGTCCTCAATGAAGCTGGGAAAAATCTTCATCCAAGCGGCAAGAAGTTGTCCTCCAGGTGGGAAGAAGTCTTCATCCAGACGGCATCTTCTATCTTCATACTTCCGACGCGGAGCGGCTCCATCTTCAAGACATCCGGTGTGGAGCATCCTCTTCTTTCACTGGATCTTGAAGAATGAAGGTTCCTTTAAATGACGTTGTCCAAGATGGCGTCCCTTGAATTCCGATTGGCTGATAGAATTCTATCAGCCAATCGGAATTAAAGGGTAAAAAAATCAGCCAATAGGATTGAGCTCGCATTCTATTGGCTGATTGGATCAGCCAATAGAATGCGAGTTTAATCCTATTGTCTGATCAGGATTTTTTACCCTTTAATTCCAATTGGCTTTTTTAAGGGCTATTGGCAGTTTAGTTTAGGCTAGGGTTTTTTTTTATTTTGGGGGGCTTTATTATTTTGATAGGGCTATTAGATTAGTTGTAATTAGTTTAAATATTTGATCATTTCTTTTTTATTTTGTGTAATTTAGTGGGGTTTTTTTTTGTAATTTAGTTAATTGTATTTAATTAATGTAATTTATTTAATTTTAGTGTAATGTTAGGTGTTAGTGTGAGTCAGGTTAGGTTTTATTTTACAGGTAAATTTGTATTTATTTTAACTAGATAGTTAGTAAATAGTTAATAACTATTTACTAACTAGTCTACCTAGTTAAAATAAATACAAACTTACCTGTGAAATAAAATAAAACCTAAGATAGCTACAATGTTATATTGCAGCTAGCTTAGGGTTTATTTTACAGGTAAGTATTTAGTTTTAAATAGGAATTAGTTAGGTAATGATAGTAAGTTATATTTAGATTTATTTTAATTATATTAAAGTTAGGGTTAGACTTAGGGTTAGGTTTAGGGGATAATATATTTCGTGTTAGTGATGTGGGAGGCCAGAGGTTTAGGGGTTAATAACTTTAGGATAGTGGCAGCGGCGACGTTGGGGCGGTAGATTAGGGGTTAATAAGTGTAGGTAGGTGGTGGCGATGTCGGGGGTGGCAGATTAGGGGTTAACAACTGTAATTTAGGTGGCGGCGATGTCAAGGGTGGCAGATTAGGGGTTAATAAGTGTAGGTAGGTGGCGGCTATATCTGGGGCGGCAGATTAGGGGTTAATAACTGTAATGTAGGTGGCAGCGATGTTAGGGGCAGCAGATTAGGGGTTAATAAGTGTAGGTAGGTGGCGGCGATGTTGGGGGTGGCAAATTAGGGGTGTTTAGACTCGGGGTTTATGTTAGGGTGTTAGGTTTAAACATAAATTTTCTTTCCCCATAGGAATCAATGGGGCTGCGTTACGGAGCTTTACTCTCCATTATTCCAGGTGTTAGGCTTTTTTTTAGCCGACTCTCCCCATTGATGTCTATGGGGAAATCATGCACGAGCACCTAAAACCAGCTCAAAGCAGCGCTGGCATTTGTGTGCAGTATGGAGCTCAACGCTGCCATATTGTCCACAAATGCAGGTTTTTGGAAAACCTGTAATAGCAGATGAGCGGTGGAAATAACTTGCAAGTTATTACCGAGCAACGCATAATGCAAAAATCTGAATCTGGCAGAAAGTCTTTAAATTCTTTACTCAATACTCCTATCCCTTTAATATCCAGATGCAAACCATCCTTCTTATACAAGTTACTATCAAGCCGAATAGGGCTTGATGGCTAACAAAACCATATCTTCTCTCCCTGCTCCACCTCTCTAATGAAGAGTTAAATTCTATAATATGCTGCATTCTTCCTACTTCCTGTCCATACACAGGTAAAACAACAGAAAAGGACACAGATGCAGCCACATGATCTAAACAACTTCCTAGTTTAAAAACTCATTTTGCACAGCAACAACATCATTGCTAGCCAGATCATTTGTACCTAGGTGAACAATAACATCTAACTCACTGTCTTTTATAGCTTCCTTAACAATTCTTACGATTTAAATCTCTGTGAGTGGTAGAACCTGGAAGACATCTAACCTCTCTCAAATCTTTTTTATCATCATCTATCTGTACATTTCTTAAAATGGAGTCACCTATTAACAAAGTCTTACAGAAATTTACATTTGCAGTTCTTACCTTGGATTTCTTGTTTGCAGATTCAGACACCAGAAACTCAGACCTCCCTGTTACATTGTCACCTGGTCCAAAACGATCCAATTATTGGGAATATGATTACACCATACCCAAATATAATTTATAGAAAGGCTAAAAATCTCAAAACCATATTAGCACCAAGTGAGTTTAAGATTGAAAAAAGAAATGAAATACAACTTGATCTATCGGAGAATAAGTTAAATTGATTCTATCCTTGCTTTGGGTGTAAATCATGCCAAAATAGTTAAAAAATAAAGCAATATAAATCATGTCAAACAGGAAAGACATATGATATTAATGGGACCATTAGATGCCAAAGTAAAGGAGTGATTTATATGATACAATGCTTCAGCAATAAGCAATATATCGGAGAAACAACGAGAACCCTTAGGGAGAGAATTAGGGAACACCTTTGGACCATTGAAAAAGGAAAAAAAGACACATATCTTTATCAGCATTTTAAAGAGAAGCATAGTAACAAACTTACAAATGTCAAATTTTGGGGAATTAAAAAAGTAGCACCCAACTGGAGGGGTGGTAATTTGGAGGTTGAATTACTCAAAATAGAATCAGAGACACTACAAACACTCCAGCCACGGGGACTTAACTTAGAAATATTAGTATTCCTCTAACACCTATGACATGGATGTATCCTAAATAATATCATTATTCTTAAAATTAAATAATTCCATCTTTTGTCCCACTATTTTGATCCTGAATATATGTATAGATGTCCAAATTGATAACAAGCTCCATTTGCCCTTAACGATTTGAGGTTTTATAGTCCTATGTCCTTTCATTTATTGTATATTTTTCATTTATTGTATATTTTTTATTTAATATTGATTTAATTTTTAGTTGTTGTATGTGGGTAGAATGTACTTTTCTTTTATCATACATTCCCCTAGATTACGAATTTTGCATACAGGGGTGCGGTGCTAACGAGCAATTTTCCCTCACCGCTCACCTACAGACAATGCTTGTATTACGGGTATTTAGAAACCCGGCGTTCGCTCACTTTTCTGAGACTGAGAGCAAAATTTTGCTCCACATCTCACCTCAATACAAGCGCCGACACCTGCCTAATATTATTAACCCCTAATCTGCCGCTCCGGACACCGCCCGTCAACTACATTATACTTATGAACATTATATTTATTAACCCCTAATCTGCCACCCCCAATGTCGCCACAACCTAACTACATTTATTAACCCCTAATCTGCTGCCCCCAACGTCGCCACCACTATAATAAAGTTATTAACCCCTAAACCTAAGTCTAACCCTACCCCCCATAACTTAAATATTATTTAAATATATCTAAATAAATATTCCTATCATTAACTAAATAATTCCTATTTAAAACTAAATACTTACCTATAAAAAAAAAACTTAAGCTAGCTACAATATAACTAATAGTTACATTGCATCTATCTTAAGGTTTATTTTTATTTTAAAGGCAAGTTTGTATTTATTTTAACTAGGGAGAATAGATATTAAATAGTTATTAACTATTTAATAGCTACCTAGTTAAAATAAATTCAAATTTACCTGTAAAATAAATCCTAACCTAAGTTACAATTACACCTAACACTACAATATAATTAAATTAATTACCTAAACTAAATACAATTAAATACGGTGCTAACGAGCAATTTTCCCTCACCGCTCACCTACAGACAATGCTTGTATTACGGGTATTTAGAAACCCGGCGTTAGTCTCAGAAAAGTGAGCGGAGAGCAAAATTTTGCTCCACATCTCACCTCAATACAAGCGCCGACACCTGCATAATATTATTAACCCCTAATCTGCCGCTCCGGACACCGCCGTCAACTACATTATACTTATGAACATTATATTTATTAACCCCTAATCTGCCACCCCCAATGTCGCCACAACCTAACTACATTTATTAACCCCTAATCTGCTGCCCCCAACGTCGCCACCACTATAATAAAGTTATTAACCCCTAAACCTAAGTCTAACCCTACCCCCCCTAACTTAAATATTATTTAAATATATCTAAATAAATATTCCTATCATTAACTAAATAGTTCCTATTTAAAACTAAATACTTACCTATAAAAAAAAACCTTAAGCTAGCTACAATATAACTAAAAGGTTTATTTTTATTTTAAAGGCAAGTTTGTATTTATTTTAACTAGGTAGAATAGTTATTAAATAGTTATTAACTATTTAATAGCTACCTAGTTAAAATAAATTCAAATTTACCTGTAAAATAAATCCTAACCTAAGTTACAATTACACCTAACACTACACTATAATTAAATTAATTACCTAAGCTAAATACAATTAAATACAATTTAAAAAAATTATCTAAAGTACGAAAAAACCCCCACTAAATTACAGAAATTAATAAAGTAATTACAAGTTTTTTAAATTAATTACACCTAATCTAATCCCCCTAATAAAATAAAAAAGCCCCCCAAAATAATAAATGCCCTACCCTATACTAAATTACAAATAGCCCTTAAAAGGGCCTTTTGCGGGGCATTGCCCCAAAGTAATCATCTCTTTTACCTGTAAAAAAAAGTACAATACCCGCCAACATTAAAACTCACCACCCACACACCCAACCCTACTTTAAAACCCACCCAATACCTCCTTAATAAAACCTAACACTTACCCATTGAAGATCACCCTAACTTGGGAAGTCTTCAACCAACCAGGCCGAAGTCCTCAACGAAGCCGGGCGAAGTGGTCCTCCAGACGGGCAGAAGTCTTCATCCAAGCCAGGAAGAAGAGGTCCTCCAGACGGGCAGAAGTCTTCATCCATCCGGCACGGAGCGGCTCCATCTTCAAGACATCCGACACGGAGCATCCTCTTCAAACAAAGTCCAACTGAAGAATGAAGGTTCCTTTAAGCTTTTGAGTGCTAAGCACTTTCCCACCTGGCTGCTAAGATTTTTTAATGTGTTTTTTATTTTTTTATTTTTTGAACAATTTTTTTTTAACTTTTTTTTTATTTTTTTCAGACCCCCAATACTTACACTGTTGGAAAGGTTAGGCGATTGCCTTGGTCTTGGGGGTCTGTAGCTGCTTAGATGCCTGAGATACAGGCTTCTAAGCAGCATGCCCCCTGCTCCTATACTTAACATTGTTAAGTATAAATAAAGTTGTTATCGCCATGGCAGGAGCGGGTGGGAGGCCCTAGATCTCCCTCAAGGTGGGAGAGTGCTAGTGACGGCTCTGAGCCGTCATTAGCACCAGAGTGGGAAACTCTGTGACAGCTCAGAGCCGTCATTAGCACTCAAAGGGTTAAATGACGTCATCCAAGATGGCATCCCTTGAATTCCGATTGGCTGATAGAATTCTATCCGCCAATTGGAATTATGGTAGAAAAAATCCTATTGGCTGATGCAATCAGCTAATAGGATTGAAGTTCAATCCTATTGGCTGATCCAATCAGCCAATAGGATTGAGCTAGCATTCTATTGGCTGATTGGATCAGCCAATAGGATGCAAGCTCAATCCTATTGGCTGATTGCATCAGCCAATAGGATTTTTTCTACCTTAATTACGATTGGCTGATAGAATTCTATTAAGGGGTATTCGGTGGGTATTTGGTGGGTTTTAGAGTAGGTTTGGGTATGGGTGGTGGGTTTTAATGTTGGGAGGGGTATTGTACTTTTTTATTAAGGGGGTATTGGGTGGGTTTTAGAGTAGGGTTGGGTGTGTGGGTGGTGGGTTTTAATGTTGGGGAGGTATTGTACTTTTTTTTACAGGTAAAAGAGCTGATTACTTTGGGGCAATGCCCCGCAAAAGGCCCTTTTAAGGGCTAGTTGTAATTTAGTATAGGGTAGGGCTTTTTATTATTTTGGGGGGCTTTTTATTTTATTAGGGGGATTAGATTAGGTTAATTAGTTAAAAAAAAGTGTAATTATTTTATTAATTTCGTAATTTTGTGGGGGGTTTTGTACTTTAGATAATTTTTTTAAATTGTATTTAATTGTATTTAGTTTAGGTAATTAATATAATTATAGTGTAGTGTTAGATGTAATTGTAACTTAGGTTAGGATTTATTTTACAGGTAAATTTGAATTTATTTTAACTAGGTAGCTATTAAATAGTTAATAACTATTTAATAACTATTCTACCTAGTTAAAATAAATACAAACTTGCCTGTAAAATAAAAATAAACCCTAAGCTAGCTACAATGTAACTATTAGTTATATTGTAGCTAGCTTAGGGTTTATTTTATAGGTAAGTATTTCGTTTTAAATAGGAATTATTTAGTGAATTGTAGTAATTTTATTTAGATGTATTTAAATTATATTTAAGTTAAGGGGTGTTAGGCTTAAGGTTAGACTTAGATTTAGGGGCTAATACATTTAATATAGTTGCGGCGACGTTGGGGGTTAATAAATGTAGGTAGGTGTCGTCGATGTTAGGGACGGCAGATTAGGGGTCAATAAAATGTAACTAGTGTTTGCGATGCGGGAGGGCGGCGGTTTAAGGGTTAATATATTTTTATAGTGGCGGCGATTTCCGGTTCGGCTGATTAGGGGTTAAAAAATATTTTTTAGTGTTTGCGATGTGGGGGGGGGGCACGGTTTAGGGGTTAATAGGTAGTTTATGGGTGTTAGTGTACTTTTTAGCACTTTAGTTAAGAGTTTTATACTACGGCGTTAGCCCATAAAACTCTTAACTACTGACTTTTAAATGCGGTATCAGTCTTGACAGGAGAGGCTGTACCACTCACTTTTTTGAAGACTCGTAATACCGGCGTTATGCAAGTCCCATTGAAAATATAGGATTCGCAATTGACATAAGTAGATTTGCGGTATTTTCGAGTCTGACCAAAAAAGTGAGCGGTGAGCCTGACATTTCAAGACTTGTAATACCAGCGGGCGTTAAAAAGCAGCGTTGGGATC
Source organism: Bombina bombina (assembly GCF_027579735.1). Classification (NCBI taxonomy): domain Eukaryota; kingdom Metazoa; phylum Chordata; class Amphibia; order Anura; family Bombinatoridae; genus Bombina; species Bombina bombina. The sequence continues at coordinate 1,107,731,063 of NC_069500.1, forward strand.
TAGACTCGTAATCTAGCCATTTGTTTTTCTAACAATGTTGTGACAATATCTGTAAGGACATTGTGAACTGTGTGTGGTAAAGGAATATTTTCTGAAATAATCTCAAATACCACCTTAAAAATAATATAATCAGGAATTTCACTGATCCACCTTGAAAAGAGGATGGGTTTGTGTAAACATACAGGACCCAATTGCAATTAAGAGAATCTAATCAATGGATGACCACTACAACCTTTAAAGGAATCTATCATACACCTTGGAATATCTTGATAAAGTCCTAAATGCATGAAACGCATATATTTACTCCAGGATTACAACAAGAATTGAAAGAAAATTCCCTGAGACACCTAAAGCTGCACTCCAGCCCCTTGCTTGGGCTCTATAGTTTGTTCATCTTAAGAGGACCCAAGACGAGGACCAGGGAGTACAGAACAGCTGAACAACAGAATAATCCAGGGATCTCTACTTATAACCGTGATACACGGAAATGAATCACTGATACAAAGGAGAAGGAAGAAGAATCTAACTTGCACACCTCACAGTAGCTTTAGCATTTTGGGGATTTTAACAGCGAAGCTAAATCAGAAAAAACTGGCATTCAAGCTAACCGCTAAAGAATAGCGTGATATCCTGCATGCAATTGGCTAACGCATCCACCAGTCACAAGAGGGGTGTGTCATCAGATGGCAAATAGGAACAAAGACGTGTTGTCTGGAGCAGCTGCATACTATAAATACAATCCATGAGGTGGTCTGTGTTATATCATATAGAAGCTCACACCGTACTAATAACCCAAGACTCTAGTTTTCCTGCATGTGTCAGGAGTAAGGTACCTTACTATTTTTAGACTATTGCACACATACAGTATATAATTTTTAGCTCAACGAAGCTGGGCGAAGTGGTCCTCCAGACGGGCAGAAGTCTTCATCCAAGCCAGGAAGAAGAGGTCCTCCAGACGGGCAGAAGTCTTCATCCATCCGGCACGGAGCGGCTCCATCTTCAAGACATCCGACACGGAGCATCCTCTTCAAACAAAGTCCAACTGAAGAATGAAGGTTCCTTTAAGCTTTTGAGTGCTAAGCACTTTCCCACCTGGCTGCTAAGATTTTTTAATGTGTTTTTTATTTTTTTATTTTTTGAACAATTTTTTTTTAACTTTTTTTTTATTTTTTTCAGACCCCCAATACTTACACTGTTGGAAAGGTTAGGCGATTGCCTTGGTCTTGGGGGTCTGTAGCTGCTTAGATGCCTGAGATACAGGCTTCTAAGCAGCATTCCCCCTGCTCCTATACTTAACATTGTTAAGTATAAATAAAGTTGTTATCGCCATGGCAGGAGCGGGTGGGAGGCCCTAGATCTCCCTCAAGGTGGGAGAGTGCTAGTGACGGCTCTGAGCCGTCATTAGCACCAGAGTGGGAAACTCTGTGACAGCTCAGAGCCGTCATTAGCACTCAAAGGGTTAAATGACGTCATCCAAGATGGCATCCCTTGAATTCCGATTGGCTGATAGAATTCTATCCGCCAATCGGAATTAAGGTAGAAAAAATCCTATTGGCTGATGCAATCAGCTAATAGGATTGAAGTTCAATCCTATTGGCTGATCCAATCAGCCAATAGGATTGAGCTTGCATTCTATTGGCTGATTGGATCAGCCAATAGGATGCAAGCTCAATCCTATTGGCTGATTGCATCAGCCAATAGGATTTTTTCTACCTTAATTCCGATTGGCTGATAGAATTCTATTAAGGGGTATTCGGTGGGTATTTGGTGGGTTTTAGAGTAGGTTTGGGTATGGGTGGTGGGTTTTAATGTTGGGAGGGGTATTGTACTTTTTTATTAAGGGGGTATTGGGTGGGTTTTAGAGTAGGGTTGGGTGTGTGGGTGGTGGGTTTTAATGTTGGGGAGGTATTGTACTTTTTTTACAGGTAAAAGAGCTGATTACTTTGGGGCAATGCCCCGCAAAAGGCCCTTTTAAGGGCTAGTTGTAATTTAGTATAGGGTAGGGCTTTTTATTATTTTGGGGGGGCTTTTTATTTTATTAGGGGGATTAGATTAGGTTAATTAGTTAAAAAAAGTGTAATTATTTTATTAATTTCGTAATTTTGTGGGGGGGTTTTGTACTTTAGATAATTTTTTTAAATTGTATTTAATTGTATTTAGTTTAGGTAATTAATATAATTATAGTGTAGTGTTAGATGTAATTGTAACTTAGGTTAGGATTTATTTTACAGGTAAATTTGAATTTATTTTAACTAGGTAGCTATTAAATAGTTAATAACTATTTAATAACTATTCTACCTAGTTAAAATAAATACAAACTTGCCTGTAAAATAAAAATAAACCCTAAGCTAGCTACAATGTAACTATTAGTTATATTGTAGCTAGCTTAGGGTTTATTTTATAGGTAAGTATTTCGTTTTAAATAGGAATTATTTAGTGAATTGTAGTAATTTTATTTAGATGTATTTAAATTATATTTAAGTTAGGGGGTGTTAGGGTTAAGGTTAGACTTAGATTTAGGGGCTAATACATTTAATATAGTTGCGGCGACGTTGGGGGTTAATAAATGTAGGTAGGTGTCGTCGATGTTAGGGACGGCAGATTAGGAGTCAATAAAATGTAACTAGTGTTTGCGATGCGGGAGGGCGGCGGTTTAAGGGTTAATATATTTTTATAGTGGCGGCGATTTCCGGTTTGGCTGATTAGGGGTTAAAAAATATTTTTTAGTGTTTGCGATGTGGGGGGGGGCACGGTTTAGGGGTTAATAGGTAGTTTATGGGTGTTAGTGTACTTTTTAGCACTTTAGTTAAGAGTTTTATACTACGGCGTTAGCCCATAAAACTCTTAACTACTGACTTTTAAATGCGGTATCAGTCTTGACAGGAGAGGCTGTACCGCTCACGTTTTTTGAAGACTTGTAATACCGGCGTTATGCAAGTCCCATTGAAAATATAGGATTCGCAATTGACGTAAGTAGATTTGCGGTATTTTCGAGTCTGACCAAAAAAGTGAGCGGTGAGCCTGACATTTCAAGACTCGTAATACCAGCGGGCGTTAAAAAGCAGCGTTGGGATCTAGACTCGTAATCTAGCCATTTGTTTTTCTAACAATGTTGTGACAATACCTGTAAGGACATTGTGAACTGTGTGTGGTAAAGAAATATTTTCTGAAATAATCTCAAATACCACCTTAAAATAATATAATCAGGAATTTCACTGATCCACCTTGAAAAGAGGATGGGTTTATGTAAACATACAGGACCCAATTGCAATTAAGAGAATCTAATCAATGGATGACCACTACAACCTTTAAAGGAATCTATCATACACCTTGGAATATCTTGATAAAGTCCTAAATGCATGAAACACATATATTTACTCCAGGATTACAACAAGAATTGAAAGAAAATTCCCTGAGACACCTAAAGCTGCACTCCAGCCCCTTGCTTGGGCTCTATAGTTTGTTCAGCTTAACAGGACCCAAGACGAGGACCAGGGAGTACAGAACAGCTGAACAACAGAATAATCCAGGGATCTCTACTTATACCCGTGATACACGGAAATGAATCACTGATACAAAGGAGAAGGAAGAAGAATCTAACTTGCACACCTCACAGTAGCTTTAGCATTTTGGGGATTTTAACAGCTAAGCTAAATCAGAAAAAACTGGCATTCAAGCTAACCGCTAAAGAATAGCGTGATTCCCTGCATGCAATTGGCTAACGCATCCACCAGTCACAAGAGGGGTGTGTCATCAGATGGCAAATAGGAACAAAGACGTGTTGTCTGGAGCAGCTGCATACTATAAATACAATGCATGAGGTGGTCTGTGTTATATCATATAGAAGCTCACACCGTACTAATAACCCGAGACTCTAGTTTTCCTGCATGTGTCAGAAGTAAGGTACCTTACTATTTTTAGACTATTGCACACATACAGTATATAATTTTTAGCTTATCGCAACTTTGCACATTCCACTTTTTGCTCAGTGCTTTTCTGCTCAAGTCTTTTCTGCTCATTGCCTTTTTAAACCTATAGGGAGACGTCCCTATGTAATTAAATTAATTGGTCATATTAATTTGTTTTATTTGTTTTATACTATTTCTGGGCCATAGGCCATAATATTAACTATTTGTTGTATTAACTATTTCTGGGCCATCGGCCAATCTATTAAATATACAGATTTATTTATTTTATGGACTTGTTATTATACACTGATATATATACAGCTAGATTACTTTGGCGTTATGAGTCAAATAGCAGCATTGTGGCCCATAATGCATCTTTTTCCCTAACACAGCCATTACAAGTATTGTCGGTATAGGTGTACTGCAAGCCTTTTAGCCTGTAATGCAACGTCAGTACTGCACTTTTAAAAATTATGTTTTTTCATAGGATTCCCATAGTGCCGGTATTATGAGTTTTGCGTTCTGGCTAAAAAGCCACCGTTACAGCCTAAAATGACAAGATCCATAACGCCATCTAAAGTTAGTAGTTATAAGTGTTACGCTACAAAGCTGTAACATAAAACTCATAACTAAAGTGTTAAAAAGTATACTAAACACCCATAAACTACCTATTAAACCCTAAACTGAGGCCCTCCCGCATCACAAACGCTATAATAAATTTATTAACCCCTAATCTACCGCTCCCGACATCGCCGCCATTAAAAAGTTTTATTAACCCCTTTTGTGCCGTTCCCCGACATCGTCACCATTATACTAAAGTTATTAATCCCCGAACCCGCCACCCCTCCCACATCGCACACTATTTAAATATAATTAACCCCTAATCAGCCGTCCGCCCACATCGCCCCCGCTATACTAAAGTTGTTAAGCCCTACACGGCAAGCCACTGTAATAAACCTATTAACCCCTAAATTGAAAGCCCCCCACAAATTTTCCTATCTTAAATTAAATTAAAACTTAACTGTCAAATTAAAAAAACTAAGTTTAAACTAGCAATTAAACTAATATAACTATTAAACTAATATTTAACTACCAATTAAAATAAAATAAACTGCACATTAAAAAAATTTACTCTAAAAATTACAAACATTCTAGTTACTAAAAAAGAAAACTAAGTTACAAAAAATAACAAACACTAAATGACGGAAAATAACAAACAAAATTATCCAAAATAAAAAAGAATTAACCCTAATCTAATAGCCCTATCAAAATAAAAAAGCCCACCCAAAATAAAAAAAACTAGCTTACAATAAACTACCAATGGCCCTTAAAAGGGCCTTTTGTGGGGCATTGCCCCAAAGATATCAGTTCTTTTACCTGTAAAATAAAATACAAAGACCCCCCCAACAGTAAAACCCACCACCCAACCAACCCCCCAAAATAAAAAACCTAAATCTAAAAAAAACTGATACCCATTGCCCTGAAAAGGGCATTTCTATGGGCATTGCCCTAAAAAGGGCATTTAGCTCTTTTACTGTCCAGACCCTAAACTAAAAAATAAAACCCAACCAATAAACTCTTAAAAAAAGCCTAACACTAACCCCCTGACGATCCACTTACAATTTTTGAAGTCCCGCTTGAACAATCTTAATCCCGAAGTTGAAGTCCTAATCCAGGCGGCGAGAAGTCTTCATCCAGAAGGCCTCTTCAAACTTCATCCCGGTGGCGGTCCTGATCCAAGCGGTGAGAAGTCTTCATCCAGACGGCCTCTTCAATCTTCATTAAGGCAGCATCTTCTATCTTGATCCTGGAGGCGCGGAGCGGGTCCATCCTGAAGACATCCGGTGCGGAGCATCGTCTTCATACGGTCACTGCCGTATACTAATTCTTCAATGCAAGGGACGCAATTCAAGATGGCGTCCCTTGCATTCCTATTGGCTGAAAAATTTGAATCAGCCAATAGAATGAGAGCTGCTAAAATCCTATTGGCTGTTCAAATCAGCAAATAGGATTTAAGCAGCTCTCATTCTATTGGATGATTCAAATTTTTCAGCCAATAGGAATGCAAGAGACGCAATGCCAATACAAATGCCCTTTTCAGGGCAATGAGTAGCTTACGTTTTTTTAGATATTTTTTTTTTATTTTGTGGGTTTGGGGGGTGGGGGTTTTTATTGTTAGTGGGTCTTTGTAATTTTTTTTCATTAAAAGAGCTGCTATCTTTAGGACAATGCCCTACGAAAGGCCCTTTTATGGCCATTGGTAGTTTATTCTAGATTAGGTTTTTTATTTTGGGGTGTTTTTTTATGGGTATTAGAATAAGAATAATTTTTTTATTTTTGATAATTTGTTATTTTGTGTAATGTATATTTTTAGGGGTGTTTTTTTTTAGCAAAAGATCTGTTTAACTTAGGGCAATGCCCTACAAAAGGCCCTTTTAAGGGCCCTTGGTAGTTTAGGGGGGTGGGGGTTTGTATAGTGTTAGGGAGTGTTTGTATTTTTTTGGAGCAAAAGAGCTGTTTAACTCAGGGCAATGCCCTACAAAAGGCCTTTTTAAGGGCCCTTGGTACTTTGGGGGCTGGGGGTTGTATAGTGTTAGGGGGTGTTTGTATTTTTTTGGATAATTTGTGGAAAAGCAGCGTTAACAGGTCCTAATGCTGCTTTTTCACTACCACTGGTATTACGAGTCTTGCAGGTTTAGGGGCACCACACACTTTTTTGGACTTACCGCAAACCGACTTACGTAAAGTTTGTAACTGCTTTTCTATGGGACTTCCATAGCGCCGGTATTACAAGTTTGTCCTGGGAAGCCAAAAAGTGAGCGGTACACCCTCTACCTACAAGATTCCTAACGCATTTTAAAGTCAGTAGTTATGAGTTTTATGATACAAAGCTGTAGCATAAAACTCAGAATTAAAATGCTAAAAAGTACACTAAACACCCATAAACTACCTATTAACCCCTAAACCGAGGCCCTCCCGCATCGCAAACACTATAATAAAGTTTTTAACCCCTAATCTGCCGCTCCGGACATCACCACCACTAGAATAAACATATTAACCCCAAACCACCGCACTCCCGACTCACAAACACTAGTTAAATATTATTAACCCCTAATCTGATGCCCCTTACATCGCCACCACCTACATTATACTTATTAACCCCTAATCTTCCGCTCCAGACATCGCCACAACCTACATTATATTTATTAACCCTTAATCTGCTGCCCCCAACATCGCCGCCACCTACCTACATTTATTAACTCCTAATCTGCCGTCCACCAACGTAGCCGCCACTATTCTAAATGTATTAACCCTTTAAACATAAGTCTAACCCTAACCCTAACACCCCCTAACTTAAATATAATTTAAATAAATCTAAATAAAATTACTATCATTACCTAAATTATTCCTATTTAAAACTAAATACTTACCTATAAAATAAACTCTAAGCTAGCTACAATATAACTAATAGTTACATTGTATCTATCTTAGGGTTTTTTTATTTTACAGGCAAGTTTGTATTTATTTTAACTAGGTAGAATAGTTATTAAATAGTTATTAACTATTTAATAACTACCTAGCTAAAATAAATACAAATTGACCTGTAAAATAAAACCTAACCTATGTTACAATAACACCTAACACTACACTACAATTAAATCAATTCCCTACATTAAATACAATTAAATAAATTAAATTAAATTAGCTAAATCACACAAAAAAACAAAACACTAAATTACAGAAAATAAAAAACAAATTACAGATTACACCTAATCTAAGAGCCCTACCAAAATAAAAAAGCCCCCCCAAAATAAAACAAAAAAACCCTAGCCTTAACTAAACTACCAATAGTACTTAAAAGGGCCTTTTGCGGGGCATTACCCCAAAGAAATCAGCTCTTTTACCTGTAAAAAAAAAATACAAACAACCCCGAACAGTAAAACCCAACGGTAAAACACTAATAGTAAAACCCACCACCCAAACAGCCAACCCCTAAATAAAAGCCTAACTAAAAAAACTAAGCTCCCCATTGCCCTGAAAAGGGCATTTAGATGGGCATTGCCCTTAAAAGGGCATTTAGCTCTATTGCTGCCCAAAGCCCTAACCTAAAAAATAAACCCACCCAATACATCCTTAAAAATCCTAACACTAACCCCCGAAGATTCACTTACCGGGAGAAGTCTTCATCCAAGCGGCAAAATGTCCTCAACAAAGCCAACAGACGTGGTCCTCCAGACGGCAGAAGTCTTCATCCAGACGGCATCTTCTATCTTCATCTTTCCGACGTGGAGCGGCTCCATCTTCAAGACATTCGGCGCAGAGCATCCTCTTCAAATGATGGCTTCTTCTGAAAGAATATCTCTTTAAGCGACGTCATCCAAGATGGCGTCCCTTAGATTCCGATTGGCTGATAGAATTCTATCAGCCCATCAGAATTAAGATAGAAAAAATCCTATTGGCTGATGCTCAATCCTATTGGCTGATCCAATCAGCCAATAGGATTGAGCTCGCATTCTATTGGCTGATTGGAACAGCCAATAGAATGCCAGCTCAATCCTATTGGCTGATTGCATCAGCCAATAGAATTTTTTCTACCTTAATTAGGGGTTAATAATTTTATTTAGGTGGCGGCGATATCGGGAGCGGCAGATTAGGGGTTAATAACTGTAGGCAGGCATCAGCGATGTCAGGGGCAGCAGAATAGGGGTGTTTAGATTTGCGGTTTATGTTAGGGTGTTAGGTTTAAATTGTCTTTTCTTTTTCCCCAAAGACATCAATGAAGCTGCGTTACGGAGCTTTTGTTTCTGCGATCGCAGGTGTTAGACTTTTTTTTGCTGGCTTTCCCCATTGATGTTTATGGGGAAAGCGTGCAAGAGCACGTCAAACACAGCGCTTGTTTTGGCTGCGGTATGGAGCTTAAAATCTCCATATTGCCCCCGTGCAAGCCATGTTTTTCAAAACTTGTAATGGCTGTGCTATAGGGAATTAAATAACGCCACTTTTGTTGCATTCAGTACTTTCCTATAGCATTTAAAACTCGTAATCTAGGTGATAGTGATTTATATTTTTATTTTTTTGTCCCCATAATAGTGTAGTTTATATCCTAGCTTTTTTAGTGCCAGTTCTTACTCTGTTTTTAAAATATTCGTTTTCTCACCACTACTGGGGAGGAGTAGTCTTTCATAGGACTTGGCATTTAGAATATAAGGTTAGCGTAGATTATCACCCCTTTTTTCAACATACCATCAGAACTTTGACTGTCTTTAATGGGTTAATGTTTTTAACCATCTAATTGTAATGACATATTTTGCCTTATTGTTTGGTAGAACACAAGTACCCTGCCCTTTCAAATGCACTCTACTTATTCTAGGCCTATATGTTTAAAGGGACATAATACTCATATGTTAAATCACTTGAAACTGATGCAGTATAACTGTAAAAAGCTGACAGGAAAATATCACCTGAGCATCTCTATGTAAAAAAGGAAGATATTTTACCTCACAATCTCCTCAGCTCAGCAGAGTAAGTTCTGTGTAAAAAGTTATACTCAACTGCTCCCAGCTGCAGGTAAAAAAATAAAAAAAAATGAAGAAATGAACAGCAGCCAATCAGCATCAGCAGTGCTGCGGTCATGAACTTTTACAGTGATCTCATGAGATTTGACTTGACTCATTAGATTTCATTGTAAACTTCCTTTACCTGATTGGTGAAATAAGATGAGAGTGCACGATGCTCATCCCTTCGGCTGTCCCGGGACAGACACTCTAAAATGCTGCTTAGAAATCCTTTACAATGGGAGGTGGCTACTGAGGAACGTTTGAGGTAAAATATCTTTCTTTTTTACATAGAGATGTTCAGGTGATATTTTCTAGTCAGCTTTTTACAGCTATGCTGCATCACTTTCAAGTGTTTAAACATTTGGGTATTATGGCCCTTTAACCCCTGCAAATACACTACTGAAAGTGAGCTGAGCCCATCTGGTATGCCAAGAAAATAAAGTAATTATGATGTTACAGTAAAATGAAAGTCTATTTAAATCAAATGCTCTATCCGACCCATGAAAGTTTAATTTTGACTTTGATGTCCCTTTCATATTTGCCCCCCATTTATCAGTGGTCTTTATAGTGCTCTAAACGAGCGATCCTGCACCACAAGGGCTCCCAGTAGTTTGATAAATGGAATCCTTTGACTTAAACAAATGTTTGTTATTTCAAGTGCATATATAAATACATATGAATGTTAAGAAACAATTTAATTTTTAAAACTGCTTTAATTTTTCAAACTGATCTTAACATGGTAGGAAATCTTGTACTATATTCCAAAATACCAAAAAAGAATGATGTGTGTTTCTTTATACTTTACATTAAATACATTAGTATGTTAGCTCTGTATGCTCTGCTTTCTGAACACATAAAAAGTATTTGGCTTGGTTCAATATAAATAAACTGGGTACTTCCCCTATTAAAGGTATTTGTGAAACATATATACAGAAGAGATTTTTAGACTTGTGCGTTTCTTAATTAATGCATGGTTTTAATCTAGATGACAAATAAGAAAACAATACTTCTAAGAGTAAAAACAGATGATATGGTACTGGAAGTCCTATATTTGTGGCTTACTGTAAGACAGACTTGCAAAACCCAGAGTCTTTCACATATAAATGTTCTCAGATGTATGAAACCGGAACAATGACTAAAATCTGATAAACGTTCTATGATTATTCATGGTGCATACTCTACAATGTGACAGTCACAAATAGTATATGATGCTGCAGGCTTTATGTCAAGGAAAAACAAAGACAGATACATTAGTCATTTAAGAGAGATATAGAAATAAAGTTAACAAAGAATATGTGAAAAGTATGTATATTAAATCATCAGTAGTAGTTATACATTTAAATCTAATTTAACAGCCTTGTACTAACAGACACAACTAGACATAGCTTGGAGAATGTTACTGTGTGGCCTTCTCAAAATAATAAAATAATTATTAGAAATAAAGGCAAGACTATTTTAATTCACACCTGAAAATAGGTTTATCCCATTATGACCAGTTGCAAACAAATAATTGATTTGGTTTATATATCAAAATTCTAAACTTATGTTTAAAAAAATATTCAACTGTACCTGTTTTATTTGCATTTTAGCCTTAACGCAACCCTCCATTTCACACTAAAAAATTACGTTTAAGTGCAGAATTTTACATAGCGCTGTTTTACAGGTTTTGCGGTCCGGCTAAAATGCTTGCGTTACAGCCTATACCGACACAAGCCATTACGCGATCTGAGACCAGTAGTTTTGGATTTTGCAAAACAAAAATGTTTCATAAAACTCATAACTAAAATGTTGCAAAGTACACTAACACCCATAAACCACCTATTAACCCATAAACCGCCATCCTCCCGCATTGCAAATACTATATTAAACTTATTAACCCCTAATCTACCGGCTACCCACATCGCCGACACTAAAATAAACCTATTTAGCCCTAAACCAAAAATAAATCTAGTAACCCCTAAACTGTCGCCTCCCATGTCACCAACACTATAATAAAGTATTAACCCCCCGCATTGCAACTTATAAACTAAACCTATTAACCCCTAAACCACCAGCCCCCACATTGCAAAACACTAAATTAAACTATTAACCCCTAAACCTAACACCCCCCTAACTTTTAATTTAAAGTTGCCATATAACTATCTTAAAATAAATAAAAACTTACCTGTGAAATAAAAAATAGCTAAGATTAAACTATAAATTTACCTAACATAACTATTCTAATAAAATAAACTACCAATTAAAAATCCTAAATTGGGGCGTGTCCGGGCTCAGGCTGAAGATGGCCACAAAACTGGGAGCTCTGGCTAATTAAATTACATTCCGCCATGTAATTACTATATTTTGATGCCATCTAGCACGGATCTGTGAATTTTCTGAAAAAGCATAGCTTGCTGGCAAAGGTGATACTTATATCCTGCAATTCCAGGGTCTCCCAGACCGGATTGCTGAAGTTCAGTTTTCGGCGGCCTCCAAGGAGGGAATCTCTCAGCACCCCCCCCCCGGGGAACCGGGTACAAGGAGATATCTTTCTAATCTCCATTCTCCTTTACATCATCTACACAACTGAACATGGAGGAATTACTTGAGGCTGTACAAGTCTGGATGTCTGATTTTGACCACATAGTACAAGCTAGATGTGACCGCCTTCAGTCACACATGGCCCTCACTCGCACCGAGATGGACCTGCTTGGAAAGGGGAGAGGGCCGAACACGGAGCTCTACAAGCCAGAAGGAGACATATTAAAAGCCATAGACCCGCACATCGCTACAAATACACAGGGGTGTGTGCAGTCGGGGGCTTGCGAGATCCCCCCGCCTACCTTGGTCCCTAACCGGGGAGATGCAGGCGGCTCTCTGGGACGGGACCAAAGTGAGGTGCGAGCTGGGCGGATGGCTAGAGAAACTCTGTGCGCTGGAACCCAGCAATTAATATCGGGACTTTTCTGCTTGCTTGATACAGGACTTCTAATGCCGACAGAAGGAGTCTGTGGGATTTTGGGGCCCTTGCCCACTGTCCCGTGGACACTTGAAGGAGCCGCCTTTTGGCGGAGCATACAGAGTCCGGGTATTTATCTGCAGAGTGCCTCCCGGACCGGCATAGGGTAATGGACATAAGTGGATTTGCGGGGTATGGGAGATCTTGGCCCTGATCATTGTACCTACTTAAGATCACTTAGTTGGGCATTATTTTATTAGATCCCACTCGCTCCCCCAACACTAAAATATCGGTGAGTGCGGGTATAAATCTGTTCCATCTGAATAGTGGATACCATGGCTTCGGAAATCTTTATATCACCGATACAAGATTGGATTAAGCTCAGAACATTTGGGTTCTCCGTGCCTGAACTGTTGGGGGTGCTACTGTTATAAGAATGTTTGACGCTTAATTTAAACCAGACCAACATTTAGACAATCTGTTAGCAATGTTCTGTTTTTTTTTAATTTTATTTATATAATGGCTTGTTCAACTACACATATATATATATATACATAGAAGCAGATATGGTCACATGTAGACAGTTTAGAGTAATGCAGGGTTTATTGGTGGGACACCACATAATTCACCCTAAGTGTGTGTGATGGAGGCTGCCCATTTGGCAGTATTATTTATTTATGCAGACGTTTGTTGTTTTGCTATACTATAGTCTGTCACTGCAACTGGAATAGTATACAGCACTCCTCTGATATGTTGGGTACTATGGGGGCCCTATGGCTATTGCCTCCAGCATAATGGGATGCTACATAATTCCATCTAAGTGTATGAGATTAGAGCTGCCCATCTGGCAGTGTTATTAATATAGGCAGACATTTACTGTAGTGCTATAATATATTCCTCATGTTTAGAAGCATATTACTGCACATAGTATAAATAGATATTAGTAGGGTCGTCTAAATATTTTGCCCTCAGGAGCATTAAAGCAAGTTGTTCAAGTGGGTACCCCTTATTGTAAACACAGACTCCAGCTACTGCCTGAAGTTATATTTCTTCTAGCTGTGCTCTGGAGCATAGTACTTGTATCCTGGCTGAAGGGGGAGAGCTGAATAGTTTATATAACAGGCCATCTATCCTATAGGTTAATTATAAACACATGGATTTGCTCTGCCGGCGGCCGAGATGGGGCGAGCCGTTAAGACATTCTATATTTTCCCAGGAGGTAACGAAAACTATATTTCTGAGTATGCTTTCTCCCCCTCTACGGAAGTAGACTATTATTGATATAATATGCACATGGAACTCACTAAATGTCCCCAGAGAAACTATGTATATGTTAAAGCACTGGGTCCTAGAGGGCCCTTGCAGATATAACCCCCCACAATTACCTGTACTTATTTTCAATACCCGCGGTCCAAGAAGCCCCATTAACTTTTCTAACGAGGTATGTTCCAATCATATTTTTGAATACTTTAGGGAGGTTCTGGGATAAAGGGTATAGGAATTATATTATTAAATTTTTATGTTAAACTGTTTTATGCTTTGATGTGAATATTATGGACACTTAAGGGCCTACCTCTTCTTATCTGGAGCCTTTGTATGAAAGTTAGGCCGTATTATTATTATTATCATCTGCTGACTTATCTTCTGTTGTCCACACTAAATTGTATGTATTATAAGTTTTGTTGAATATATTAAGGACAAGCACAAGCCTGCATATGTTACGAATGGATCATTGGAATTAGGCGTATAATTAGCTGGTTGCTTTAATCTGTGTTATTTGTCCTATTGAAAATGCACTTAGGTAAAATGAGGTAATATACATGGCTAGAAAAGGTACCTTTAGGTTAGGATATACTTAGATTCTACAGATGTGAAGACATGCTTGTTTAATTCATCATGTAAATCCTGATGTATGTCAAATGGGCATGTTGCCATGATGTTTCTTTTTGAAATTGTATTTTTGTTTACCATATTACCTCAATAAAAATGATTTTAAAAAAAAATCCAAAAAAAAATCCTAAATTACATGATTAAAAAAACATAACACTACGAAAAAATAAAAAATTACAAATTGAAATAAACCTAATACTACGAGAACATTTTAAAAATCTAACATTACAAAAAATTATAAACACTAAAAATACGAAAAATAAAAACTCTAAGATTACAAAAAATAATAAACGAAATTATCAAAAATAAAAACAATTACACCTAATCTAATAACCCTATAAAAGTAAAAAAGCCCCCCCCTCAAATAAAAGCACACCCTAACCTAACAATAAACTACCAATAGCCCTTAAAAGGGCCTTTTTTAGGGCATTGCCCTAAGTTAAACAGCTATTTTACCTACAAAAGGGGCATTTGTATGGGCATTGCCCTTAAAAGGGCATTCAGCTCTTTTACTGCCCAAAGCCCTAATCTAACCCCCCCAAAACACTAACCCCAGAATATATACTCACGGCTCCTGAAGTCCGGACATCCATCCTCATCCAGGCGGCGAGAAGTCTTCATCCAGGCGGCAACATATTCCTCCATCGCAGAACCATCTTCTATCTTCATCCCGGTGGCACGGAGCTGTGGAGGCGCGGATCTGCCCAGGACCGGCAATGACATCCAGTGCGGAGCGTCCTCTTCATACAATCACCTTCGTACACTGAAGCTTGAATGCAAGGTACCCGTTTAAAAATGGGGTACCTTGCATTCCTATTGGCTGACATTTTCAAATCAGCCAATAGGATGAGAGCTACTGAAATCATATTGGCTGTTCAAATCAGGTGTAATTCTTTTTATTTTTGATAATTTCATTTATTATTTTTTGCAATCTTAGAGTTTTTATATTTTTTGTATTTTTAGTGTTTATTATTTTTTGTAATGTTAGATTCTTAAAATGTTTTCGTAGTATTAGGTTTATTTAAATTTGTAATTTAGGTTTTTTATTTTTTCGTGTTAGGTTTTTTTAATTATGTAATTTAGGATTTTTAATTGGTAGTTTATTTTATTTTATTAGAATTTTTATGTTAGGTTAATTTATAGTTTAATCTTAGGTTTTTTTTATTACACAGGTAAGTTTTTATTTATTTTAAGATAGTTATATTGTAACTTAAATTAGGGGGTGTTAGGTTTAGGGGTTAATAGTTTTATTTAGTGCTTTGTGATAGTTTATTCATTGCAATGTGGGGGGCTGGAGGTTTAGGGGTTAAAACTTTATTATAGTGTTGGCAATGTGGG
This sequence comes from Bombina bombina, assembly GCF_027579735.1. NCBI lineage: Eukaryota > Metazoa > Chordata > Amphibia > Anura > Bombinatoridae > Bombina > Bombina bombina. The sequence continues at coordinate 1,107,746,695 of NC_069500.1, forward strand.
GGCCGGCGGTTTAAGGGTTAATAGGTTTATTTAATGTTGGCAATGTCGGGGGGCGGCGGATTAGGGGTTAATAATTTTATTTAGTGTCGGTGATGTCGGGGAGCGGTGGTTTAGGGATTAATAACTTTAGTGTCAGCGATGTCAGGGAGCAGTGGATTAGGGGTGTTTTGACTAGGGGTTTATGTTAGGGTGTTAGGTTTAAAAGCAACTTTCTTTTCCCCATAGACATCAATGGGGTTGCGTTACGGGGATTTGCCATTCCGCGATCGCAGGTGTTAGTTTTTTTCTAACACTTTCTCCCCATTGATGTCTATGGGGGAAAGCGTGCACGAGCACGTAAACTCAGTCCTTGGTTTTTGTGCAGTATGGAGCTTAATGCACCATATCACACAGCACAAGGAGGTTTTTCAGTAACTTGTAATGGCAGCACTATAGACAGTGCGATACCGCTCATTTTTTGTGTGCTATTTATGCACCTGGTATAGCACAAAACTCGTAATCTAGGTGAATGTTGGTTGTGCAAAGCTGAGGAATGGGTAGTAAAGGCATTATCTATCTTTTTAAACAATAACATTTTTAGTGTAGACTGTCCCTTTAATTATCTCCCTTATTTTTTTAAAAAAAATGTAAAAATCTTTATTTCAAGCATTTAATATTGTACTTCTGTACTCTTATTTATCTAACAATGTCGATGTATCTGACAGTTTAATGTCTTTACTTCCTTTGTGCCTTATATTGAAAATAAAATGTATGGATCTGCAGAAAGTTGTTGAGTGTAGAAAGCTAGACTGTGTGAATGACGATGATTTGTATAAAGAATTTTGTTGTATCAAACTGTATAAAATTGAAATAATTTCATATTTTCAGTAACTCCTAAATAATTTGTCAGTTTTTGACGTGAAATTTGTTGATTCCTTATTTTCACTTATTTTCTTCACAAAACGTTGGCAACCCTACTTGCAAGACCAGTGAACACATTTTTTGAATTTTTGGAAAAATAAAGAAAAGAATAGAAAAGAAAAAGGGAGAAACGCAGAAAGCATATTCATGCAACTACCAACCCATGTTATGCCTGCTACGTTCACAATAATGATTCCAATAGCTCTGAAATGCCATTTATACAAGATATCTGACTTCATCACGACTCAAATGATACCAATACAAATGAAGATTGTTATGAGCACACATAAACCCTAACAAAATAGTCATTATTAGGTACTAATAAATCTGGTGCCAAAAGTAGTCTGTGACTATATTCAGCATTTGTTTAGTAATTGAATGCTGAATAACACTTTTTAATAATTGGTTTACAAAATAAAGCAAGTACTTGCACAAATGTGTCTTGTAGTTGCAATTGATTACATATATATATATGAATTACAGGAGCTTTTCCGTCCATTTACAGAACCACCTTTTATATCACTTGTGAAGGAGTCCTTATTACTCTGATCTCTGGTCATTTGGCCTTGCAGACTACAGGATACAGAATATGTTTATCATGTTCTTAATCTCTGCTATCTCAGTCAGTCCCCACAAACAGTTGTCTTTTCCCCAACATTATTGTTTTATTACAATTGCCTTAGTGCAACTACCTGTGTCCCATAATGCAACTCATGCTATTTAGATTAGTTCCTGACATCACTCCTGTAGCATCCCTTTTTTTACCAAACACTGACCACACTGTTGCCATAATTTTTTATTACTCCCTGGTTAAGGGTATTCTGACTCTCCTCATCCAATCCTTAATCAATTTCCTTCATCTCTGCTAACTTTATCAAAACTGGCTTGATTGTAGTTTGCATTCTCATATAGCCCATTCTCTACTTTGAAATTGCTATGTATCCTTAAATACCAGATTGCATTATAATATGTGAAGAACAGCTGTAGTTCTCTACAATAACAATATAAACACTTAAGAGTTAATAAGACATACTCTGTACAAATAGTCTAGAATTGCGCAAGTTCCTGATTTTTTTGCATAGCTTTATGCAATGTCATAAGCACAGCAGCCGATCAGATTAGAGTAACATATGTAAAGTATATTAACCACCATACAGATATCAAGTGGAAAGATCAAACCAGCAGTATTACAACACTCACTGAACAGAGTGGACTTCTAAAACAGGAAACTCTGAGAATGGAAGGAATTAGCAAAGACTTATTGCTTTAGTTAAACTAACTTGCTGAGCATTGCCGGAGGCATCTGGTTGTTTTGCCAAGTGGTCTAGGAAAGCCAGTACTACAATTAAACTCCCTTTTAGCTTTGTGGTTTTTGGATGTATGATATTTTTAATATAAAAAATCACAGTACTACATATCCCAGTATGTTCATTCACTGATATCAGCTACCTATGATCTTACATTTTATTACTTTTTTTCTTATTGTTTATGCTATATTAACTGTCCCAAATGTTTATTTTTTCATAGACTATTGCTTAAAAAAATCTGTCATGCTTACTTATTCTTCCATATTTTAATGCATGTATTATATATTTGCAACAAGCTGCATATATAAATTTGAATAGTTTATTTTACATAATTCTACAGGTTTTTTTTTCTGTGCAGCATCTAATAAATTTGATAGAATGTGAACATCTGCTAAGAAATAATCGGGTAGATTACAAGTTTTGCGTTACGGCTTTTAATGCTGAAAAAATGGCAATTTCAGCATAATGGCAGTAACGCAGCTATTGCGAGTCATGTCGGTAGAGTTATACTGCAAGCATTTTAGCCTGTAAAGCAACGTCCATTCCGCACTCAAAAAAATTATGTTTTTGCGTGGGATTTTCATAGCTCCGATATTACAGGTTGTGCAGTAAGGCTAAAATGCTTGCGTTACAATCCATACCGCCATCTGAGACCAGTAGTTATGAGTTTTGCGCCACAAAAATGTTTCACAAAACTCATAACTAAAGTGTTACAAAGTACACTAAAACCCATAAACTACCTATTAACCCCTAAACCGCCGCCCTCCCGCATCGCAAACACTATGTAAAACTTATTACCCCTAATCTGCCGCCCACCCACATTGCGACTATTAAATACATTTATTAACCCCTAATCTGCCGCTCCCGACATCACCAACACTAATAAAAATTATTAATCCCTATTCCGCCGCTCCCCGACATCACCGCCACTATAATAAAGTTATTAACCCCTATTCTGCCGCTCCCCGACATTACCGCCACTATAATAAAGCTATTAACCCCTAAACCTCCAGCCTCCCACATCTCCGCCACTAAATAAACCTATTAAACCCTAAACCGCCACCCCCCCACACATCGCAAAACAATAAATTAAACTATTAACCCCTAAACCTAACACCCCCCTAACTTTAAATTAAAATTACAATATAACTATATTTAAATAAATTAAAACTTACCTGTGAAATAAAAATAAACCTAACACTAAACTATAAATTAACCTAACCTTACTACCAACTAAAATATTTAAATTACAAATTTAAAAAAATCTAACACTATGAAAAAAATTACAAAATCTAAAATTACAAAAATAATAAACACTAAATTGCAAAAAATAAAAAACACTAAGCTTACAAATAATAAACGAAATTATAAAAAATAAAAACAATTAAACCTAATCTAATAGCCCTATAAAAATAAAAAGCCCCCCCAAATAAAGACACCCCCTAGCCTACAATAAACTACCCAATAGCCCTTAAAAGGGCCTTTTGTAGGGCATTGTCCTAAGTTAAAAAGCTATTTTACCTGTAAAAAAAAATGCAAAGTCCCCCCAACAGTAAAACCCACCAACCAACCAACCCCCCAAAACAAAAAACCTAACTCTAAACTGTTACCCATTGACCCTAAAGGGGCATTTGTATGGGCATTGCCCTTAAAAGGGCATTCATCTCTTTTTCATTGCCCTTAAAAAGGCATTTAGCTCTTTTTCAAAAGCCAAAACACTAATCTAAAAAAAAAAACACCCCAAAAAATAAAAAACAATACCTAACACTAACCCCAGAATATCTACTCACGGTTGCTGAAGTCCGGACATCCAGGCGGGAAGAAGTCTTCATCCAGGCGGCGACATCTTCATCCAAATTGGGGGCGTCTTCTATCTTCATCCCGGTGGCGCAGAGCGGAGTGGCGAAGACATCCAGTGCGGAGTGTCCTCTTCATATGGTCCCCGCCAATAGGACCCCAATAGGATGAGAGCTATTTCAGCAGCTCTCATCCTATTGGCTGTTTTGAACAGCCAATAGGATTTTAAAAGCTCTCATCCTATTGGCTGATTTGAATTTGAAGAATCAAATCAGCCAATAGGAATTCAAGGTACGCCATTTTCAAATGGCTACCATGCATTGAAGCTTCAGTGTATGGCGGGGACCGTATAAAGAGGACGCTCCGCGCTGGATGTCTTCGCCGCTCTGCTCCGTGCCATCGGGATGTAGAAAGCAACCAAAAAAGCGGACTTCAGCAACCATGATGTCAGGGTATCTGTAGATGTCAGTGGACAATACATATATATATATATATATATATATATATATATATATATATATATATATATATATATATATATATATACATAAGTGTATATATAATAAGATAAAATAAGTATGAAATCTCTCAAATAGTAAGTTTGAGCATGCTCATTTTATCACTGAATATATTCTGTGTATTCCAAATCTTAGATCAGACATAAGATACATTTCTCCTGATTAACATAGCATCTAAGAGTTCAAAAGAGAGCATCTGTCTCATTAACCAGCAAAAACCCCTGGGTTGATGGAGCCAATAGTCTGTGTTTTGGTGGAAAATATGATCAGAATCCCTTTGAAAATTCTCAATATACATTCTGATCTGGGAGAAGCATATGCCAACTTTCACTAACAGACACGTGATAATTTAACAGTAGAAACTGCAGGGAGATATTATGTATTAGCTGTATAGCTCTTATAACAATCCTAGTCTAGGTGTTCTTAAAACCAATGGACAATGGCGTTTGCGTTCTGACTTAAGACAGCTAAACAAACGAGTGTACATGTCTGGCTGGCCTGTGCCATATATTGACCAGTGCCTAGCACAGATGCAGGGATCCAAAATATTCACTGCCACTGATTGTGCACAAGTATATTGGACCTTAAAAGTACATGAGGAGGTCCAGTATAAGCTTGCATTCTTGTTTCAAAAGGTCCAGTATGCATTCCAAAGACTCCCGTTTGGATACATAAATTCAGGACATGAATTTGCTGTATTCATGCATAAGGCAATGCCTGATGCACTGGAAAGGGGGACCTTATCTTATGTTGATGATGTTTTAATCAAAAGCACAGACTTTGAAAAACACATCGCAGAACTTAAACACGTCCTCAGCCAACTTAAAAGGGCAGGTGTCAAATTATCCCTACAAAAAGCTCAATGGTGCCGCACTCGTGTAAACTTCTTAGGACATGAAGTTACTTCTGAAGGGCTAAATCCTCAGAAGAAAAAGGTGGAAGCTATAATAAATTCTAAAAACCCAACTATCTTAAAGGAATTGAGATCATTCCTGGGTATGACAAATTATTCTTGCAAATTCATTGATAATTATGCAGAATTAGCTAAACCACTACTACTTCTTCTAAAGAAGGATGTGAAATTGCACTGGAGTGAGACTCAAGAGACAGCCATCAAGGAGCTGAAGAGAAAACTCACTCAAGCACCTTGCTTAGCGTACCCTGAAGGGGGTAAATCTTTCTACTTAGAAACAGGTTACACAGATATAAGAATGAGTGCTGTTTTATACCAAAAGCATGATAATTTAAGCAAAGCCATTGCTTATGCTAGTAAAACTTTATCCCCAGTAGAAATAAAATTTAGTGATTGCGAAAAAGCCCTCTTATCTACTGTATGGGCTTGCTGAGCTCCACAATTGTACCGCTAAGGATCATGGGGAAGAATTATCAGAAGATGATTTCCTGGAGGAACAATTACTTTCCCCATATAAAATATATAATGAGGACCATTGTCAAACATTACCCTGGGTATATGTTGATAGTTGTTCTTACCATGCCACTATTGATAATGAGCGCAGTCGCTGGCATTGTTATAACTTGGGCAAATGGATTCACAAATATTTCTGTAGCTTTCAACATTGGACCAGATCCAGTCAAGTTGCAGAACTAACTGCTGTTCTAAAAACCATTGAGATGGCTATTGAACACGGTATTCATGAATTTGTGATCATTACTGACTCAAATTACGCATGTGACAGTTTTGTTGAATACCTGCCATCTTGGAAAAGAAATGGTATGCAGAAAACTAACAACAAATCAGTCAAACATGGCAAGTTGTTCTGCGAGATTGATAATCTGATGGTATCCAATGATTTAACCATACACTGGAAAAAGACCAAAGGTCATTCCAGGGTTCTAGGTACTTAAAAGTAAGGCAATGATCTTGCAGATTCATTAGCCAAACAAGGAGCCATAACTGGAGAACTCCTTAATATCGACCACTTAATGGGTGCAATTCAGATAGAAGCCTTTCAGGGTGCCAGGAATCAGACTGAGATGAGAAGTGCTAAAATAATCACACCTTTATTAATAGCAAAAAATAATAAAAAGTTCACAAGTCAAATAACAAGCCAGGAGTCAAAACCAGATCTGGTAGTCAGATGAGCAGAGTCAGGAGCCAAAGCGAATAGTCAGACGAGCCGGAATCAGGAACAAGGAAAACAGCAGAGTCAGGAACAAGCCAGGGATCAGGAACCAGGAAGGACGTCAGGCAGCCAGGTAATACACAGGAACTCTCACAACCAGGTCTGAGACAATGCAAAGGCAAAGCATACTGAACAGAGGCCCTTTAAATAATAAGTGATTACATCACATTTCTGAGACGGCATCCTGTCTCACATGGATGATGCACACCAGTCTGGCCATAAAAGGAAGTGTAGGAAATGTGCAACATCCCCCACAATGCACCATAGTCAGTAAGAGAGGTGAGTAAAATGGCTGCCAGCAGCACATGGCAAACAACAGTGAAAAAACAATGACAGTACCCTCCCCTCAACGACCCCTCCCGCGCGGGAGGACAAAAGGGGAAACGGGCATGGAAGGCACGGAGGAGGGCGGGAGCATGAACATCAGAGGAGGGAACCCAAGAACGCTCCTCCGGACCGTAGCCCCTCCAGTGAACCAAATACTGCACACGGCCCCTGGACATACGAGAGTCAATAATGCTGCTGACCTCATACTCCTCATGGTTGTCAACAAAGATAGGATGGGGACGAGGCAATAAAGTGGTAAACCGATTACAAACCAATGGTTTCAAGAGGGAGACATGAAAAACAATGGAGATGCGCATAGCAGGAGGAAGGTCAAGAGCGTAGGCCACAGGATTAACCCGTTGGAGTACTTGAAAAGGACCAACATAAGGGGAAGCCAATTTATTGGAAGGCACACGAAGGTTCAAGTTGTGGGAGGACAGCCAAACTCTCTCACCAACATGGTAGGAAGGTGCGGGTAGACGCCTATGATCAGCCTGGAACTTTTGGCGCAGCATAGAACGATGAAGGCAATCCAGAATCTGCACCCACGTGGAACGGAGTTGCCGGAGATGCTCCTCCAAAGCCGGAATACCCTGAGACATGAATGAATCAGGCAAAAAGGATGGTTGAAACCCATAATTCGCCATGAACGGGGATAACTTGGAGGAAGCATTAATAGCACTATTACAAGCAAACTCTGCCCAAGGTAACAGTTCAGACCAATTATTGTGGTGATCTGAGACATAGCAACGGAGGAACTGTTCAAGAGTTTGATTAGACCATTCCGCAGCCCCATTGGATTGAGGGTGATATGCTGAGGAAAAGGAAAGCTGGATCCCCATTTGAGCACAAAAGGAATGCCAAAATCTGGAGACAAACTGGCTACCCCGGTCTGACACTATCTCCTTGGGTAATCCATGTAAACGGAAGACCTCCCGGGCAAAAATCGAAGCAAGCTCCTGAGCGGTAGGCAGCTTCATCAAGGGAATGCAATGTGACATTTTAGAAAAACGGTCAACCACCATAAGGATAACAGTATTGCCATTGGAAACAGGGAGCTTGACAATGAAGTCCATGGAAAGATGTTTCCAAGGACGCTCACCATTAGCAATAGGTTGAAGAAGACCCACAGGAAGACATCGAGGAGTCTTATTCTGTGCACAAACTGAGCAGGAGGCAACATACGCAGCAATACCAGAACGAAGACCTGGCCACCAGAATTGTCGAGTGACAGACCAAATCATTTGGTTCTTGCCTGTGTGACCTGCGGCTTTAGGATAGTGGTAAGTGTGCAAAAGTTTAGTTCAAAGATTCTCAGGAACAAAACACTTACCACTAGGTTTCTCAGGAGGTGCATTTGTTTGTGCAGCCAAGATCTCCTCCCCCAAGGGAGAAGTCAAATTAGTACATATGGTAGTCAAAATATGGTCAGGAGGTATAACAGGAGTAGGTACAGACTCCTCCTTGGACAGAGGCGAAAATTGTCGAGAGAGGGCATCAGCCCTAACATTCTTACTACCAGGCAGGTAGGAGACCACATAATTAAATGAAGAAAAAAAATAGCGCCCATCTGGCCTGTCAGGGTGACAAATGTTTTGCTTCAGATAGATAAGTTAAATTCTTGTGGTCAGTAAGAATGAGCACTGGCACGCTAGTACCCTCGAGAAGATGCCTCCATTCCTTGAGTGCCAAAATTATGGCCAGTAATTCCCTGTTGCCAATTTCATAATTGCACTCCTCTGGAGACAATTTCTTAGAGTAGAAACCACACAGATGCAAGGAACCGTCAGGCGTAGGACGTTGAGACAAGAGGGCACCTACTCCAGTCTCAGACGCATCGACCTCAAGAACAAAAGGCAGGACAGGGTTAGGATGAGCCAGAACTGGAGCGGCAGCAAAGGCAGTCTTAAGACAATCAAAGGCCTTAATGGCAGTAGGTGACCAATGGAGTGGATCATTCTCTTTACGGGTCATGTCTGTGATAGGTTTGACCAAGGAAGAAAAGTTTTTAATAAACTTTCTATAGTAATTGGCGAACCCCAAAAAACGTTGAATACACCAAAGACCAACTGGGTGAGGCCACTGCAGAACTGCAGATAACTTGTCAGGATCCATGGAGAACCCTGCAATGGAGATAACATAACCTAGGAAGGTTACTTGAGTCTGATGGAACTCACATTTCTCGAGTTTACAAAACAGGCCGTTCTCACGTAGTCTCTGAAGAACCTGTGTAACATCAGAACGATGAGCCTCAAGTGTGGGTGAGTGTATGAGGATGTCGCCTAAGTACACCACAAAACACTGTTGCAACATATCTTGTAGGACATCATTAATAAATTCCTGAAAAACAGCAGGATCATTACATAGGCCAAAGGGCATTACAAGATACTCATAATGCCCGCTCCTGGTGTTAAATGCTGTTTTCCATTCTTGACACTCCTTAATCCTAAAGAGATTGTACGCTCCTCTCAAATCAAGTTTAGTAAAGACCGTAGCTCCCTTAAGGAGGTCAAAGAGTTCCGTAATGAGCGGAATAGGGTAAGCATTCTTAATGGTAAGACGATTAAGACCCCTATAATTGATACATGGTCTTAACTTGCCACCCTTTTTCTTCACAAAGAAGATGCCAGCCCCTGCAGGAGAGCAGGATTTGCGCATGATTCCCCGCGACAGAGCATCAGCAACATACTCCTCCATAGCACAATTCTCTGCAACAGACAGAGGGTACACAAGGCCCCGAGAAGGAATGGCTCCGGGTTGCAGGTCTATGGCACAATCGTAAGACCGGTGAGGAGGCAACGTACCAGCACGCACCTTGTCAAACATGTCTAGGAACTCTCGGTACTCCTCTGGCAATTGAGATATAAGTGCACAAGACTTTAACTGGTTTCCGAAAACAAGTGGAAATACATTGCGGCGACCACAACAAAATTTCGGACCTGCGCCAGTCGAGACTGGGATTGTGCTTTTGGAGCCAGGGATAACCCAGAACAACCGGAAAATGTGGAGAGTTAATCACCTGGAACTGGAGGGTTTCAAAATGGAGAGCCCCAACAGCCATGGACAATGGAGCAGTTTCGTGAGTAACGAGGGCGGGCTGAAGGGACCAGCCATTAATGGCCTCAATAGCAAGTGGAACGGACCGAGACAAAACAGGAATGGAGTGCTTTGATACAAAAGCACTGTCAATGAAATAGCCCGCAGCACCGGAGTGAACAAGAGCCTGAGTGACTATGGAGGAGTCCACCCAGGAAAGGACAACCGTGACAAAAGGTTTCCCCTTAAGCGGTTCCGGGGACGAGGATAAACCACCCAAGGTCTGCCCCCAACAGGACCTTAGGTGTGAGCTTTTCCCGGCCGTGTAGGACAAGACTTCAAAAGGTGGCCCTGTAACCCACAATAGAGGCAGAGCCCCTCCCTCCTCCTAAAGGCCCTCTCTGCCATGGAGAGACGCGTGAATCCCAACTGCATTGGCTCAGCAGTACCTGGTGACTTGGGACCAGGAGGCATGGGAGACGAGGGAGGCATGGGTGGGAACGAAAACGTAGGAGACAACGGAACAGGAGGCTTCCGCAAGCGCTCCTTGAAAGAGGGCCTCTCTTTGAGTCTGATGTCAATTAGGATCAAAAAAGACACCAATGCCTCGAGATCCTCTGGTATATCTCTGGCAGCAACTTTATCTTCAATCGCATCAGAGAGCCCATGAAAGAAGGCGGCAACAAGGGCTTCATTGTTCCAACCTACCTCTGCGGCAAGCGTACAGAACTCAATAGCATACTGAGCAACAGATCTTGTACCTTTCTCACTGGACATGAGTCGTTTAGCAGAAGAGGAGGAGCGAGCCAGAACATCAAATACCCTTCGAAAGGAGGCCACAAATTCAGGTTTATTAGTCTCCCACAAGAGATTAGCCCAGGCAAGAGCTGTGTCAGAGAGTAACAAGATGAGAAATCCCACCTTAGCTCTGTCAGAGGGAAACTCCTGAGGTAACATCTCAAAGTAAATGCCACCTGGTTCAAAAACCCTCTGCACTGTATAGGATTGCCTCCATATCACTGAGGTAGAGGTGCAGAACCAGACATGCTCCTGGTAGGCATAGGTGCAGCAGCGGAAACAGGAGCAGCCATAACTTGCAGGACACTTTGGTCCAAATGTGCAGTGCGAGTCAGCAGGGTTTGCAGGACTAGTGCAAATTGATCCAAGCGGTGATCCTGTTCATCCATCCTGGAAATTATGGCCGGTAAAGGTGGATTATTAGCACCATCAGGATTCATGGCCTTTGCGTAATGTCAGGGTGCCAGGAATCAGGCTGAGACGAGAAGTGCAAAAATAATCACACCTTTATTAATAGCAAAAAATAATAAAAAGTTCACAAGTCAAATAACAAGCCAGGAGTCAAAACCAGAGCTGGTAGTCAGACGAGCCGAGTCAGGAGCCAAAGCGAATAGTCAGACAAGCCGGAATCAGGAACAAGGAAAACAGCAGAGTCAAGAACAAGCCAGGGATCAGGAACCAGGAAGGACATCAGGCAGCCAGGTAATACACAGGAACTCTCACAACCAGGTCTGAGAAAACGCAAAGGCAAAGCATACTGAATAGAGGCCCTTTAAATAATAAGTGATGACATCACAATTCTGAGACTGCATCCTGTCTCACATGGATGATGCACACCAGTCTGGCCATAAAAGGAAGTGTAGGAAATGAGCAGCATCCCCCACAATTGTAATGTCCCCTTTAATTCAGCCCCACCTTCTTTTGCTTTATAAGTGCACTTCCTGCTATCCTCTTTGCTTGATTATTTTGTTTGGCACAGGTTAAAGGATAAACTCCTCCACTCCAGCTGACAGATATTGAGCCTCAAGCCTTTTTTACCTATTAGGCTACTTGTTGCCTTCATCGCTATCCTGAACAAAGTACCTGACTCTTTTGTTACACTTTTTGCTGTTCAGCTCCTCTCCGTTCTCAGCATCAGAACACTTCCTGTTTCCAGCGGATTGACTTTGTACAGCCGGATCTACACGCTGTTCCACACTCACACCTTCCAGTAGCTTTCACGGACACTGCTACTGCTCCCTTCTCATCGTGTTAACATACACCAACCTCCGGATTCATTCTGCTACAGCTGCTAGTACTTGCAAGTATATCTCAATCTGTATTGAACTGCTAATTGTTATTTATCTGCCATTCCGTTGCTTGCAATACTTTGCTTATCTATTGGATAACCTGTTTTCTAATCATTTGCTGCTTAAATCTCCAGTCTGCATTCTAACCATATCTTATGCTTTGCAACAATCAAAGTACTAAGAACATATCAGCCGTATCTTTTTGCATAGTGTCATTTATACTTATATCAGCAGTTATCCTAACCTCTACCTGCTGTATTACTTTGCAAACACTCAGTTTCACTCTTACACCACTGCTGGGAATCATCCATTACTATTAAAGTGCTGTACTAATACTGACACTGCAGGCTAAGCCTTTCCTGTGGTTGTTCCGCTATTACAGCTACACAACATTTAAATAGTGTAGTTATAACATAATAATCAAGCCTTTAAAAAATAGCTACTAATAGTAATGGATCCCCAAACTGTGAAAACTGAAATTGATACTCTTAATCAAAAAGTTGAATATTTGGCAAGAGCACTTACAGATTTGCAAACCGAGAACAAAGCCTTAAAGAATTTGGTTAAAGACATAGTTGCACCAAAAAACCCTGAGCCTCCAGAGCCACAGGTAAATCCACCAGCTTTATTTTCAGGGAAAAGAAATGAATTCAGAGACTTTAAAAATGCCTGTTATCTTCTATTCACCATGAAACCCAGGACCTATTGTTCTGATAAAATAAAAGTCTGCACAGCCATATCTTATTTAACTGCCGAACCCAGGTCATGGGAAAACAGACTATTTGAGTCAAATAATCCTATTTTGGAGTCTATTGATCAATTCTTTCTTTCCATGGCAGCTTTATATGAGGATAGTAATACCCAGATTCAAGCAGAAACTAAACTCAGAGCACTTAAACAGGGTAAACGTCCTGTTGAGGAGTTTATAACTGATTTTCAAATGTGGGCAACTGACTCCCAATGGAATAACATTTCCCTGAAAAATCAGTTTAGATTGGGACTTAATGACACACTTAAAGATGAACTTTCAAGGCTGGAGATGCCTGATACATTGTAAGGATTAATGAAACTAGCAACCACTTTAGACCGTAGGTTTAGGGAGAGACGCTCTGAAAAATTATCAACAGACACACCCCCTAGAAGGTTATTGTTCCCCACTACTGAAAAACATAATCACCAACAAACACCCATGGAGATAGGTGTCATTAAAGGTCCTCTATCAGCTGAGGAAAAAATGAGACGACGCATGTCTAATCTCTGTCTTTATTGTGCGAATAAGGATCATTCAGTTTCATCCTGTCCAATTTTAAACCGACAAAAGAAGGGTAAGCTGACTAGTATAAATTCTGCCACACCTAAATTAAGTGTAGACCACCAATCATTCACATTATCTCTGTCTTTGCAGTGGGATCTCCAACAAATCAAGAATGACGCAATAATTGACTCCGGGGCTTATGATTGTTTCATAGATTCTAAGTTTGTTTATGTAAATAAAATACCTTGTGTTGATAAGCATACACCTGTGTTTATAAAAGTTATTGACGGTTCCTTCATACATAACGGACCCATCACACAGCACACCATACATTTGTTAATTACTACAAATCATGGTCACACTGAATATCTCAGTTTCGATGTAATACCAAACTCTTTACATCCTATTATTATGGGATATACATGGTTGAAAAAACATAACCCGAGTATAAATTGGGTGAAACCTAATATTTTATTTGATTCCCATTACTGCAAAACCACTTGTTTCCCCTATCAGTTACTTGGAGCAGTAGACATAGCTTTTCCTTCTGAATACCATGATTTAACTGATGTCTTTGATCTAAAAGAGGCTGAGGTCCTGCCTCCTCATAGGGTATACGATTGCCCCATAGATTTAATCCCTGGTTCCCAAATCCCATACGGGAAAATTTATCCACTTTCACAGAAGGAGTTGCAACACTTAAGGGAATACTTAGATGACAACTTGAGAAAAGGCTTTATAGTACCCTCTGTCTCACCTGCAGCTGCAGGCATGTTTTTTGTTACTAATAAGGATCAGTCACTAAGACCAATCATCGATTATCGGGCCTTGAACTCAATTACCATAAAGAACCGTTACCCTCTGCCACTCATCCCCAAACTCCTAGAACGCTTAAATGGCGCCACCATTTTTACTAAATTGGATTTGAAGGGGGCCTATAACTTAATAAGAATCAAGGAGGGGGATGAGTGGAAGACAGCTTTTAGAACGAGGTACGGACTCTTTGAGTATAAGGTTATGCCATTTGGGCTGTGCAATGCCCCTGGCACATTTCAACACTTTATAAATGACATTTTCAAAGATCTAATTGATGTGTGTGTTATCATCTATCTCGATGACATTTTGGTTTATTCTAGAGATACACAGGAACACATAAAACATGTCAGGTGGGTCTTAACAAGACTTCGTGAACATAAACTATTTGCAAAGGCAGAAAAATGTTTATTTCATGTACATGAAATAAATTTTTTAGGTTATATCATCTCCCCTGACAAAGTACAGATGGATCCCGAAAAAGTGATGGCAATTAAGAACTGGCCCAAACCCACTAACTTGAAATCTCTACAGAGATTTTTAGGGTTCGCTAATTTTTATCGTAGATTCATATACAACTTTTCTACTATTGTGAAACCACTCACGAATCTAACCAGAAAGGCAGTTCCATTTCGGTGGACCCCAGATGCTGATCAAACCTTTAACTTACTAAAAGACTTTTTTACTACCGCTCCAATTTTAAGTTTACCAGATCATACTTGTCAGTTCATTCTGGAGGTGGATGCCTCAGACACAGGCTTGGGTGCAGTTTTATCCCAAAGATCTGATGAGAAACATCCTACTCACCCCATTGCCTTTTATTCCAGAACGTTGTTACCCGCTGAAGTTAATTATTCAGTAGGTGACAAGGAGTTGCTGGCAATAAAATGTGCACTGGAGGTCTGGAGGCATATCTTGGAAGGCACTGACAAAGCTTTCATTATCTACACTGATCATAAAAACCTTCAATATTTAAGACAGAATAAGACATTATCTTCCCGTCAAGTGCGTTGGTCACTTTTTTTTGATAGATTTAATTTTTTAATAACATACAGACCAGGCAAACTAAACACCAAAGCTGATGCCCTTTCTCGACTGTCAGATAACAGACCACATCCAGACGACACTTTACAAATGATACCTTCTCATAAAATAATCGGAACTTTAAATAATCTTGAAGTTGATATTTTGGAGGCTTTAGAAAGTGACAGGCTGCCTACACAATTTCAATTGCACAAAGAACCAAACGGTCTTCTCACAATGAATCAGAAATTGTACATACCAAAACAATTAAGATCCAGAATCCTAGATCATTATCATGATCATCCTCTGTCTGGTCATTTAGGTATATCCAAAACAACCGAACTGATGCAAAGGAATTTCTGGTGGCCAAATATGGGTAAAACTATACAAGATTATGTCACATCTTGTGAGACATGTGCACGATACAAAATCGAGAGGAATAAAACAATAGGTTATCTCACACCTCTTCCTATTCCTGATATTCCCTGGACTGCAATTTCAATGGATTTTATAGTGGAACTTCCACCATCACAAAACCACAACACAATCATGGTAGTCGTCGACCATTTGACGAAACTTGCTCACTTTATACCTTTAAAAAGTTTACCCACAGCCTTCCAAACTGCTGATACCTTCCTAAAGCAAATTGTAAAACTACATGGGATACCAAATGTCATTATAACAGATCATGGCTCTCAGTTTACCTCCCATTTCTGGAAGGAAATTTGCAAACTGTTAAACATACATCCTAGACTTTCAACGGCATATCACCCCCAGACTAATGGCCTCACTGAGCGAGTGAATGGTATCCTTGAACAATATCTTAGATGCTACATTACACACCAGCAGGATGACTGGCTCCATCATTTGGCCTTAGCCGAATTCTCTTATAATAATTCTGTATCAACCTCAACTAAGATGACCCCTTTCTATGCCACTTATGGTTATCACCCTCAAACCATCCGACTGCCTAAAATAGATTCTGCATCACCATCTGTCACTTCTTACTTAGCCAATCTACAGGATGCCCTACAACTACTGAAAGTTCACTTACACAAAGCCAAGACTGATCAACAACACTACTATAACACGAGACATCGTCCAGGTCCTGATTATAAAGTAGGCGACCAAGTGTGGGTTTCCACCAAATTTCTTAAACTTGTTATACCTTCTAAGAAATTGGGTAGTCACTTCATCGGACCATTCCGTATTCTACGTATTCTCAACCCAACAACTGTTGTGTTGGACCTGCCAGAGAAATACAAGATTCATCCTTCTTTTCATATATCGTTGCTCAAACCCTACAGAACCAGTGAAGAATTTCCGCGCTTAAGTGTTCCTCCACCACCTGTTACTGTCGAGGACCATGAGGAATATGAAGTTGATAGCGTCCTCGATTCACGTATACATCGTGGGAGACTGCAGTATTTGGTTCGATGGAAGGGGTATGGGCAGGAGGAGGACTCTTGGTTGTTGCACTCTCTGGTCCATGCTCCACGTCTTGTTGCTCTTTTTCATAGACGTTACCCTCAGAAACCCAATGCATCCTCGGTGATGATGCCCTGAAGGGGGGGGTCTGTAATGTCCCCTTTAATTCAGCCCCACCTTCTTTTGCTTTATAAGTGCACTTCCTGCTATCCTCTTTGCTTGATTATTTTGTTTGGCACAGGTTAAAGGATAAACTCCTCCACTCCAGCTGACAGATATTGAGCCTCAAGCCTTTTTTACCTATTAGGCTACTTGTTGCCTTCATCGCTATCCTGAACAAAGTACCTGACTCTTTTGTTACACTTTTTGCTGTTCAGCTCCTCTCCGTTCTCAGCTACAGAACACTTCCTGTTCCCAGCGGATTGACTTTGTACAGCCGGATCTACACGCTGTTCCACGCTCACACCTTCCAGTAGCTTTCACGGACACTGCTACTGCTCCCTTCTCATCGTGTTACCATACACCAACCTCCGGATTCATTCTGCTACAGCTGCTAGTACTTGCAAGTATATCTCAATCTGTATTGAACTGCTAATTGTTATTTGTCTGCCATTCCTTGCTTGCAATACTTTGCTTATCTATTGGATAACCTGTTTTCTATCATTTGCTGCTTAAATCTCCAGTCTGCATTCTAACCATATCTTATGCTTTGCAACAATCAAAGTACTAAGAACATATCAGCCGTATATTTTTGCATAGTGTCATTTATACTTATATCAGCAGTTATCCTAACCTCTACCTGCTGTATTACTTTGCAAACACTCAGTTTCACTCTTACACCGCTGCTGGGAATCATCCATTACTATTAAAGTGCTGCATTAATACTGACACTGCAGGCTAAGCCTTTCCTGTGGTTGTTCCGCTATTACAGCTACACAACATTAAAATATTGTAGTTATAACAACAATGCACCATAGTCAGGAAGAGAGGTGAGTAAAATGGCTGCCAGCAGCACATGGCAAACAACAGGGAAAAAACCCTGACAAATCCATTACCAGAAACCAGTCTAAACAACAGAGTGAGCCTAGCCTGGCACAGTGGAGTCAGGATTCTCCTAGTGAGGCCCTGATCACTAGTCAAAAAGAAGACCCCCTTGTAGGCATCTTCTATAAACACATGGAAGATGCTGAAAGCAACCTCATCTCCAAAGATGATTGTATTGGCAAGGAAGATCTTAGAATTTAAATGAAATCCAGGTCACAATTCAAGTTACAGGATGATTTGTTAATTAGAACCTCCAAAACTGGCATCTAGCAATGGGTGGTACCCACCAAGTTCAGAGGTCTAGTGCTTCAACATTCCCATGATGCTCCCCCATCTGGCCATCGTGGTGCCAAATTAACGTATGAAATATTGCATGACTATGCCTTTTAGCCACACATGTTGAAAGATGTTCAAACTTACTGTCAAGATTGTTTAATCTGTCCACAGTTCCAACCCACTGCACCAACGCATAGGGCACCCTTGCAGAAAAGGGGGATGGTAATGCCATGGTCAGATATACAAATTGATTTTATTGGTCCAGTAACTAGGTCAACAAGAGGTAACAAATACATGTTAACAGCAACATGTCTGTTCACTAAATGGGTAGAGTGCATCAGTGCCCCTAACAATAGTGCTGAAACGTGTGCAGTATTGCTCATCAACCACGTGTTTTCCAGATTTGGTTTGCCCCAAAGAATCAAATCTGATGGGAACCCACTTCACTATCGAAGTGATGACCAAGATGTAGAAAATACTAGGGGTCAAAAGAAAGCTCCATATTGCATATAGAGCTGCCTCAAGTGGTGGTATAGAGCGTTACAACCAGTCCATTGTGAAAATCCTCAAAAAGTTTGTGAGTGAAACGGGTAAAGACTGGGATGTAAAATTAGCGCTAGTCTTAATGGCATTAAGAGCAACTCCAAGTAGTGCTACTTAGATGTCACCTTTGAATTGATGACTGGTAGAAGAATGGTTCTACCTCAGCATCTACTGTACCGTACATCAGACCAGAACTTGATAAATGCTGCCAATATGCATCAATATGTGGAGAACCTAAGGAAGCACCTGCAATAGGCCTTTGCATTTGCTCAAAGGAACTTAGAGAAGTCCGTAACTGCCACTAAAACCTATTATGATCTCAAAATGTCCAAAAAGGAATATGAAATAAATGATAAGGTTTATCTGTATAACTTTGGAAGAGATCAGGTTAAGGAGAAATGTCTTCCATCATGGAAGGGTCCTTTTGTCGTTACTGACAAAATATCTTCAGTCGCCTATAAAATTAGGATACCTAAAAATGATACTTTTACAGCTAAATGGGTCCAAATTAATCAGTTGCGAGCATGCCATCCTAGATCCCAACTACAAGTCATAGAGGGAGAATGAACTGTCATATCCCCAAATACACTAAAGAAATATTGTAGTTTATAGATGCCTAACTAATGAGCATAAGGGCTCAAAAATAACGGACTCCCTTCATAGAAGACTGTCTATGATGCATACTGTCAATACACTCACCAAGTACTGCTGACTTTAAGCCAATTCAAATACATGTGTCCTACATCTATTTAAAATTGGAAGGGGGGATTATGTAAGGGTATCTGTAAATGTCAGTGGACAATATATATATATATATATATATATATATGTATATATAATAAGATAAAATAAGTATGAAATCTCTCAAATAGTAAGTTTGAGCATGCTCATTTTTTCACTGAATACATTCTGTGTATTCCAAATCTTAGATCAGACATAAGATACATTTGTCCTGATTAACATAGCATCTAAGAGTTCAAAAGAGAGCATCTGTCTCATTAACCAGCACAAACCCCTGCGTTGATGGAGCCAATAGTCTGTGTTTTGGTGGAAAATATGCTCAGAAGCCCTTTGGGAATTCTCAATATACATTCTGATCTGGGAGATGCATATGCCAACTTTCACTAACAGACACATGATAATTTTACACCATGGCTCACTGGATTTCGTTTAAAGCTTAATTAGATAAAGGAAAAACCAGTCTAGCTGGAGAAATTACTAAATATCACCTAGATGTTAACTGCCCCCTATTGAGTTTTGAATACACGAAGTTCAGACATACGTCTCAATTTAAAAAAATAGCTAAACAGAGACATGTGACATTGCAGCTGTTAAATTCATTTTTAAAATACAGCCTGTATAATTTTAAATACTGTATAAAAATATGTATTTGTGGACCTGAAAAGCAGTGACTAATAGTAACATATTAGATAAATATTTGCTGAGATGGATAAATAATGCAAATAGATGTATAAATGTTTGATATTTTTAACATTTATTTCTTTATTTTACAGACAGCAAGATGTCATATGAATATTAGCCATAAACATGGATATCTTCTATTTTATCATAGAAATTGATCAAATACTGGTGTCAAATTGTACATTTTCTGTAATGCTAAATGAAATATAGATGCTGACAAGAGAGGTTTATTAATGCAAAAAGTTATAGTATGTTAAATAATAACTTTATAAGGATGTATTAAATTGTTAGCAATATTGATGATGAGATCTGCATTTGCGGTTGTATGCTGCCCCCTGGGGATTAAAACTGGTATGACAGCTAAATAAATTAACTATTGGAACATATGCAGAGCCAAATGAGTCAATCAGGGAGGCATCTCCAAAATAACCAATGAGAGGGACAAGCACCGTGGGGCATTTCCAAACAATCACCAATGATTACAATAAGAATAAAAAGGGGTGGGATTATATCACATGATATAACCTCAATGCAAGGAGAGAGAAAAAAAAAGTATTTTGTCTGCTGAAACTTGTGATTGAATAACTGGCTGCCATACTTAGGACACAATCACTTTAAGCAAAAAAAAAATCTTAGACTAACTTCTTGATCTATGCAATAACCTTTCTTCATATGAGGTGATCTGAATCTATATGGAAAATATTGGAATACTAAATTGGCTCATGTGGTAATGTATGACTGTTCTATATTTTGAGTATGTTAAGGCAAATGCATTCATTGTTGTTACAGTCTAGTTACAGTTAGTAAATTTAAAAGGGCACTTTGTATTTTAGACTCATATTCACAGTCCTGTGTAGTTTTAAGCTAGTCTTTTGTATGCTAAGTAATTTATTTCAGCTCAGATAAATTAGCATATAATTTGGTTGTTTGCATTAATAATATATATAATTTTTAATGTATATAATTGGAGTTATATAGGATCAATTGTAGGCTAAGTAGCTTAAGTATAGTTGTCTGGAAGTTAACAAACCATAACTTGGTATCTCATTGTGATATTTAAATGCAACTCTGATTTTGGAGATTATTGTGAATAAGGTAATTTTTATGATCTTTGTATAGCATATTATAACAGCATAAACATGTATAGTTTGATTCATAACCTGGTTCCTATAAATATAATTCAATGTGTCTATAAGTGTTAACTAATATAAAGCATTTAGGAATTTACATTAATTTTAAATAGTTTGTATGTACATTTTATTGGGGGTTTGTTTTAAAGAATAATTATTAAATATATTGTATTATAACCCTAGTATATACTGACAGTGAGTAAATATTCTGTGGTTAGTATTAGGTATTTTTTATATTTTTTGGGGTGATTTTTTTTTTAGATTAGGGTTTGGGCTTTTAAAAAAGAGCTAAATGCCCTTTTAAGGGCAATGAAAAAGAGCTGAATGCCCTTAAAATGGAAATGCCCATACAAATGCCCCTTTAGGGGCAATCGGTAGCTTAGGTTTTTTTTAGAGTTAGGCTTTTTTATTTTTGGGGGTTGGTTGGGTGGTGGGCTTTACTGTTGGGTGGACTTAGGGAAATGCCCTAAAAAAGGCCCCTTTAAGGGCTATTGGTAGTTTATTGTAGGCTAGGGGGCATTTTTATTTTGGGGGGGCTTTTTTATTTTTATAGGTCTATTAGATTAGGTGTAATTGTTTTTATTTTTGATAATTTTGTTTATTATTATTTGTCAGCTTAGTGTTTTTTATTTTTTGTAATTTAGTGTTTATTATTTTTTGTAATTTTAGATTTTTAATTTTTTTCGTAGTGTTAGTTTTTTTAAATTTGTAATTTAGATATTTTAATTGGTAGTATTTTTTATTTTATTAGAATAGTAAGGTTAGGTTAATTTATAGTTTAATGCTAAGTTTATTTTTATTTCACAGGTAAGTTTTTATTTATTTAAATATAGTTATACTGTAATTTTAATTTACATTTAGGGGGATGGTTCAGGGGTTCATAGTTTAATTTAGTGTTTTGTGTTGTGGGGGGCTGGCAGTTTAGGGGTTAATAGGTTTATTTAGTGGTGATGTGGGAGGACGGAGGTTTAGGGGTTAATAACTTTATTATAGTGTTGGTGATGTCGGGGGGGCGGCGTAATGGGGTTAATAACTTTATTATAGTGTCAGTGATGTCGGGGAGCGGCAGAATAGGGGTTAATAACTTTATTATAGTGGCGGTGATGTCGGGGAGTGGCAAAATAGGGGTTAATCATTTTTATTAGTGTCGGCGATGTCGGGAGCAGCAGATTGAGGGTTAATAACTTTATTTAGGTGTCGGCAATGTTGGGGCGGCATATTAGGGGTGTTTAGACTTGGGGTTTATGTTAGGGTGTTAGGTTTAATTTAAATGGATTTTTATTGAACATTTGACATGTTACATAATGAAACAGAACCAATTCTTATAACCATATCTTAGTTGAGTTCCTTTAAATTACTTCGCTTTCCGTGTAGGTACACCAATCATAGTAGTCAACTGAAAGTGAACAGAAGAGCTAGACCAACTAAATTCCTTCCTTCTTTCTCTCCCTCCCTTCTTTCTCTCAACTCCCTCCCTTGCTCCCTTCTTTCACTCCTTTCTTTTCCTCCCCCTATGGGAACACACAGCCTCCCCCCTTTTCTCCTCTCCTTCCCCATTTTTCTCCCCACTTTTCACTTCTATCTCTCTCCCTTCCTTTCCCTCCCTTTTCTCCCCTCCCCTTCTTTTCTCTCCCTTCTCTCAGGGAGAGAAAAAAACACACACTGACCCAAAAAAATATTAAGGGAAAAAAATAAATAAAACCTTTGGTGTGGGGGGGGGGGGGCAGCAGAATTTTGAGTGCCACTGAATGGTATCCAAGCAAAATTATTTTGAATTCAGATTTTTTCTGATTAGTAAACATAATTATGATCCTTAAGTTTTAAATGTGTTATTTTTCCCTCTAGAGAGTTATATGCTTTAGCATTGCTGAGCTAAAGGTCAGAGCCCCAGCAGTAAAGCATGAAATATTAAGGGCTGTTAACATATTTTCACTAGTAGATCTCTGAGTGAAAGAGGGATCATGTTAATACAAAGATTAAAATATTCAAAAAACTGTACTGCGGATAGAACAGAATGTGTATTTTATGTAGGGTAACACTTATAATTTGCAGCAGGAATCCATATAAGGTAAAGGAAGAGTTATTGTAGGCAGTGATATTTAGAGCCCCTTGTAATAACATAGTAATGGAGCCATAGATGAAGCATAAGAGATGGTATGTGGAGATTAGCGGTTGGCTGGTTGAAGAAGAAAACAGAAAAAAAATAACAAAAAGAAAAAAAAAATAGAGAAAAGAAAAAACAGAGAGAAAAATTAATGATTAAGCTTTTTCCGCTCGTCGGGTTGCGCTATTATCATTTGAAAGTAAACTATTTTCGCTTGCGCTCCAACCCAACAAGTGCAAAAAGACAATCTTAGAATATTGCGTGTGTGTTTGCGTATTTCCTCATAGAAGTCAATGGAGCAAAAAAAGTGGAATTAACTTACAACTTGCAATTTGAGCAGTAAATCCGATGAGTGCAAACACCCATGATAAACTCCTTATCGATCATACATAACTATTAGCGCTTGACTCGTAATCTTGCCCTCAATGGGAAGGGTAAAAAAAAATACACCTGGAAGCTCAAGATGGAGAAAGATTTGGAATGGAATAGTAGTGAAAAGGAACAAGTGAGGGAAAGTGGGAGTGAGAGAGAAATGAGAAATTGGGAGGGGGGTGAACAGAAGTCTGTATATTGAATGTTGATATCTGAAAATTATTTGAAAATGACAAAAGAGAACTGTTATAAAAGAATGTACTGATTTGCATCTTCTTCTTTCCTTGCTGCTTTGTGGGAATATTTTTTACAGATATCAAACATGATTATGTCTTAATGTGTTTTATATTTTGAGTCTTCTAACAGCTCAAAAATTCAGAGATTTTAAAAATCCCCTATATTTACCTATATAAACAATTTTGGATCATTCAAAAATGTATTTTCATCCATTCCATATAACACTCTCCTTACCTAAATTTTGTTTTATTCCATATGAAGATTTCTCATTTCTTAATTTCATGTGATACTGATTATTTTCTTAAAGGGACACTCAAGTCAAAATAAACTTTTATGATATAGATAGAGAATGCAGTTTTAAGACACTTTCCAATTTACTTTCATTATCAAATGTTGCACAAATGTCTTTTTATATACACATTTTCTGGGGGGGACTGTGTGTTCCCATAGACCGCAATGTAAATATAAATGTACAGTATATGATTATATACATACACTCACCGGCCACTTTATTAGGTACACCTTGCTAGTACCAGGTAGGAGCCCCTTTTGCCTTCAGAACTTGCTTAATTCTTTGCGGCATAGATTCAACAAGGTGTTGGAAAGATTTCTCAGACATTTTGGTCCATATTGACATGATAGCATCACTCAGTTGCTGCAGATTTGTCGGCTGCACATCCATGATGCTAATCTCCCGCTCCACCACATCCCAAAGGTGCTCTATTGGATTAAGGTTACACAAGCATTTTTAAAGGAGCGCCTCCTTCAAAAGAGGGTGGCTTTAGTGCGGCGTAGATGCGTAAACCCTATATGCAATGTTTTAAAGTGCAGGAAGTGTGCTACAATGTTTTAAAGTGCAGGAAGTGCGCTGCAATGTTTTAAAGTGCAGGAAGTGTGCTGCAATGTTTTAAAGTGCAGGAAGTGCACTGCAATGTTTTAAAGTGCAGGAAGTGTGCTGCAATGTTTTAAAAAAAATTCAATTTGTGTGCTGCAATATTTTAAAGTGCAGGAAGTGTGCTGCAATGTTTAAAGATGTGCAATTTAAAAAAGCATATAGTGTGCTAGTCAGGGCCGGACTGGGACCAAAAAAAGGCCCGGGCATTTTGGGGCAAAGAGGCCCATTCCCCTCCCCCCCTCTCGCTCACCATTTCTTATTTAACTGTATACCAAACATGGCAAGTATAATACTTGGAAATGTTAAATGTTTTGTCACTTTAACAATACCCTATAATCACTGTATTTTGTCAATTGGTTGATATGAAAAAAATAAAGTAAAAACCAAAAAAAAGTGCTATTTTTTCATGAAAAACAAGTGCATAGTTAAAAGATTCCATCTGAATCAGCTAAACTTTAATCTAGATTTTAATGAGTATGAAAGCCAAAAGTAAACTTTCACGATTCAGATACATGTCTTTTCAAGACACTTTTTTTAAAACTAACTTCTATTATCACGTTTACTTAGTTTTTTTGGTATCCTTTGTTAAAACATATGTACATATCCTCAGCAGCAATGCACTACTGGGAGCTAGCTGTTGATAGGTGGTTACACACGTGTACTTATCATTAACTTACTAGATGGGCTCAGCTAGCTCCCAGTAGTGCAAAGCCATGCGATGCTTCTGCACCGCGTGACACTGCACATGAAATGTCCCGCCTGGCCTATGACTGCAGCTCACTCATGGCATCATGTGACTCGTGTCATGTGTGTGTACAAATCTGTACACACACATGTACACTCAGTCCCACTCCCACATGAGTGTACAGGTATGTATTATTGTACAGCCGCACAGGCACTGCACCGCACCAATGTATGCTTCAGTTCGAGCTACACATGATGTGTGGGTCAAGCTAAAGCACACAGCGGTGCAGATGCTAGTGCGGCTGTGCAATAATATGTTACTGCAGGGGTCAAGTCCTATATAAAAAAGTGTGCAAACTCACCAAGACTTCCACCCCCTCATAATTAAATATTGTTTTATACACGCACACATATGCACACACACACACATATATACACACATAAACGCACACCTATACACACACATATATATACAGGGAGTGCAGAATTATTAGGCATTCCTAGTCCTACTGCCAGTTTCTGGAAGACACCTTCTTCAAGCAGTGGTACAGGAAGAAGTCTGCATCCTTCAAGAAAAACATGATTTTCATGCAGGACAATGCTCCATCACACGCGTCCAAGTACTCCACAGCGTGGCTGGCAAGAAAGGGTATAAAAGAAGAAAATCTAATGACATGGCCTCCTTGTTCACCTGATCTGAACCCCATTGAGAACCTGTGGTCCATCATCAAATGTGAGATTTACAAGGAGGGAAAACAGTACACCTCTCTAAACAGTGTCTGGGAGGCTGTGGTTGCTGATGCACGCAATGTTGATGGTGAACAGATCAAAACACTGACAGAATCCATGGATGGCAGGCTTTTGAGTGTCCTTGCAAAGAAAGGTGGCTATATTGGTCACTGATTTGTTTTTGTTTTGTTTTTGAATGTCAGAAATGTATATTTGTGAATGTTGAGATGTTATATTGGTTTCACTGGTAAAAATAAATAATTGAAATGGGTATATATTTGTTTTTTGTTAAGTTGCCTAATAATTATGCACAGTAATAGTCACCTGCACACACAGATATCCCCCTAAAATAGCTAAAACTAAAAACAAACTAATAACTACTTCCAAAAATATTCAGCTTTGATATTAATGAGTTTTTTGGGTTCATTGAGAACATGGTTGTTGTTCAATAATAAAATTAATCCTCAAAAATACCACTTGCCTAATAATTCTGCACTCCCTGTATACACACAGTCACACACACACACATATATACACACACACACATATATATATATACACACACACACACATATATACACACACACATATATATATATATATATATATACACACACACACACACATATATATATATATACACACACACATACACACACATATATACACACACACATATATATATATATATATATATATACACACATACATGCACACACACACACACATACACGCACACACACACATATAATATTGCAAAAATACTGATTCCTCTGTTATTTTAGTATATCATTTATATTTGATCCATCATCTCAACTCCTGCATTTTATGTGGTGTTATGACTTAAAGGCAATATAAAAGGAATTGCTCACTGCTCAGGCATTTTGTCATTTTGAATGAAATTACAAAATTTTTGCTGTGCCAATAGAAAAATAACATCTTTCATCCCGTATGTAATGTAGCACAAAGTGCTTAAGTTATTAAAATTATTTTTAAATGCAACATTCACATATGTATACACATGTCTTAGGGCCTCATGTGGCATGTGTAATAATGTCCCCATACGGCCGCAGCCTACAGCAGAGGAGTATATGGGTGGCCGGCCCGGGCCTAGTATCCAAAAAAAAGTTAATCTCTCTCTAACCTCAAGTCACCTGGCCATCTGATAAATCTGCTTGCAGCCTCACCGCAGCTCTCCTCACTGACACTGCTCGCTGGATTGGGAATACTGGAGGATGGACCCGGCGGCAGCATCTCTCCCCTCCAAGGAAGGAAGCACTCAGCACTGTGCCACTGACACTCTGACAGCCTCTCTGTGTCACGTCGTGGACCCGGCCCGCGGCTGATGCCGGCATCAGTGACTCTGAGTGTAGTGCAGCGGCGTGCTGCTGGTCCCGGGCATGTTGTGTCACTCACAGACTCAGTGCTAGCCTCCTCTTTGCTCAGTCAGTCAGTAGTCACGTGACGTCAGACAGTCACTGGCCACCAGAAACAGTGCGCCTATGCGATAATGCGGCTGATTTGGATTATTATGAAAGGGCCGCTGAACCTGAACTTTAGATCGAGACAAATCAGAATTAATCAGAAATGTGTAAATTGCATTGCAAAGAACATATGTAATAATACTAGTAATTATACAATACAAACTTTAACAAACGTTTATTAAATATATTAAAAAAAAATATTTTCAGTTCTTTAAAAAAAAAATGTATGCAGTTGCGGTGGCGAACGTGGGCGGGGCTAAACTATCTTGCGGCCTACCGGGCATTTGCCCGGTATGCCCTATGGCCAGTCCAGGCCTGGTGCTAGTTGTGTATATCATTGTAAGCTGTATCATAACAATGAAATACAGTGGATCAGAAATGCGATCAAAAATGTGATAAAAAAATGTAACATTTTGAGTTGCAGTTTAAGTAACAAATCTCTCCATGTGAAAAAAATCACATACAGTTACATAAAGAAAGGGTTTAAAAAGTTGCAACCAAGGATACTATTACAAATCAGTACAAGTGAATGAGAACATTAAATTAGTAGATAGGAGATAGGAGTAATAACTAAGTTGTATAAAGTGTGTAGAAAGTTGTTTCACATAGGAGTTGAAGTATAATTCTAAATCATATCTAGTACCGGATACACATGGTTTATGTGTCACTCACAGGTGATATTTAATAAGTTTAGATAGAAAGGCTTGCTGTTAAGTATTACCTGGTAATACTATTTTAATTTACAAACACAGAGCAACAAAACATTACAAATATAAAAATGAGTATATGTATCTCATAAATACATATTAAAACATATTGAAACACAGTGTTAAATTTGCATATGTTAGAGCTGGTAATCAGCAATTGGAACGTATTAACAGCTCAAAAAAATATAAATAAAATACATATGATGATATTTTAAAAAATTAATTAAAAATAGCCCAAATACGAAAAAATATAAAAAATGAAGGGGAAAGAGAAAAAAAGAGGATGTATGAATCCGGCTGAAGTAGTTGCAGGTTATCCGGGAGCAAAGTGAGGTCAGAGGCTGCAGAGTCCTCTTTCTTCTTTTTTCATGGACTCTTACCACCTTAAAGAAACACTGAACCCAATTTTTTTCTTTCGTGATTTAGATAGAGCATGACATTTTAAGCAACTTTCTAATTTACACCTATTATCAAATTTTCTTCATTCTCTTGGTATCTTTATTTGAAATGCAAGAATGTAAGTTTAGGTGCCGGCCCATTTTTTGTGAACAACCTGGGTTGTCCTTGCTGATTGGTGGATAAATTCATCCACCAATAAAAAAAGTGCTGTCCAGAGTTCTGAGCCAAAAAAAGCTTAGATGCCTTCTTTTTCAAATAAAGATAGCAAGAGAATGAAGAAAAATTGAAAATAGGAGTATATTAAAAAGTTGCTTAAAATGGCATGCTCTATCTGAATCACGAAATAAAAAATTTGGGTTCAGTGTCCCTTTAAGAAAGAAAACATAATTTAAACTTACCTGATAATTTCCGTCCTTTCTTGGTAGTGAAAGTCCATGAACCCGCCCATTTTTCCTATTTGCCAGCAGTTCTAGTTTGCACCTCTTTATCCTACTATCTTTCTTACTTCTTTCTCCTATTCTTGGCTATATGATATACTGTGAGGGTCAGGAAAAAGGAGGGATATTAAAGCTCTTAGTGTAGAGTGTCTTTGCCCCCTCCAGGTGGCAAGGTGATGAATTCCCTCACATCTCTTTGAGTCCCTTCACTGGTTCCCCACTCACAGTAGAATTAAATTCAAAATTCTCACCCTGACCTGCATAGCTCTTACCAATGCCACTCCCGACTACCTTATCTCACTAATCAGCAAATACAATCCAGCCTGCCCCCTAAGATCCAACAATAAACTGCTCCATGCATGTCCTATTATCACCTCCTCCCATGGAAGACTGCAGGACTCATGCCGCACCAACCCACTGGCATGCATTCCCTTGTACTTTCAGACTATACCCTAATCTGCCTTTTTAAATGCTCGCTAAATTCATTTTTGTTTAGGGAAGCCTACCACCCAACTCAGTAACAAATTTATTCCTCTTACTTAATAATTGCCCTCATCTAACTCTGTATTATCATCCTTTTTCAACAAATTTTTCTCACCTTCCTACCCTTCTAGATTGTAAATTCCCATGGGAATAGGGTTTTCAATTCCTTCTGTATTTGCTTGTCATGTATTGTATCGTTGTTTTACTTATATCAATTGTACTCATGGACAGTGCTGCGTAAAATGTTGACGCTTTATAAATAAAGCATAAAAATAATATGAATTGAAAACAATCAGTTGCAGAAATAAGAAAGCAAATACCACTTTTACATATATCTCTGTGAAATTTACCAGTAAGATAGCTCAAATGCTTAAGCTGCCGATTGCAATATATGTTCAAATGTTGGCTGGGTGATTAAAGTGATGGTAAATTCAACAGTTGTAGAATATATATATTAAAATCGCTGCATAATATTCTCAAATTATATAACAACTTTTTAAAATGTATAATGTATTTCTTACTTGGTACGAGTTCTTCCTCCGGCGCCCTTCCACTTCCTTCTTTATCCTATTTGTGATGTAGAGAGCAACTCCACCCACTCTTTAAGTAGGCTGCAATGCACACTCCTGAGCTCTCGACCTGCTACGCATGTGCAAATTTCTGTAATCCGCTGAAATGTAAACAATGAATAACGAGATTCATTGTTTACTTCTGGAGCTGAGAGCTGGGCTATCCTTCTGTTTTCTTTCTCTGTTAGCGAGAATATGATTCCCCTGTAGTATTAAAACAAATAATAGTTAAAATGTTATAATACTTAGAAACATTGAATACATTTTATATAAAACTAGGATCACAATTAAAACCTCTGTTTTGTTAGAAAACAATAAATGCAATGTCTAGTGCTTTGGAAATATTACTAATATTACTAATGACTTATATTAAGGACATCAAGTAGGCATATCAAGTAAATCAACTTCTTACCTAGCATAGGGAGGTGGGATACTCAGCTATTTCACTTTAACTTGACCTTTTGTAAAATGCAGAGCCTCTGTCAGCTATATGTCTATGGGGCCGAATTATCATTGTGCGGGTGGACATTGACACACACATTCGGCACTCTTCTTGTGAATCAATAACCAAACATGACAAAGTTTTGGGTACAAAAGGCCGCAGCCCGCATTTATTAAACAAACAAGTGTTTACAAATAACACAACCACCTAACCAATGTGGTTACAAAAAACTCTGGGGTGCTGTCCATCATCCACCACACGTGCCTTCCACTGGCTGTTGCCAGGCACGCCCCCTTTTCTTAAACTCTCCCCATCGTCCGATGAGGTACCATTACCACATAAAACTCGCCTGATAAGGCCAGCACCCGCCCTTAGCTGCGACTTCCAAATTCTTAAAACAGGGAGGGAGGGAGGGAGCTTTTCCCGCTTCACAAGGGAACTGATGCTGGCTTCCGCCTCACAACCCTCAATATTTATACTCGCTCCTGCTCCTCAAAATTCTGCCTAGCAACCCACTGCTATTGGCCTGTAGTGTGGTCACATGCCCCTGCTCTCAATTCATTCCTTCCGGGGCTTCTTTGACACACACATTCGGCACTCTTCTTGTGAATCAATAACCAAACATGACAAAGTTTTGGGTACAAAAGGCCGCAGCCCGCATTTATTAAACAAACAAGTGTTTACAAATAACACAACCACCTAACCAATGTGGTTACAAAAAACTCTGGGGTGCTGTCCATCATCCACCACACGTGCCTTCCACTGGCTGTTGCCAGGCACGCCCCCTTTTCTTAAACTCTCCCCATCGTCCGATGAGGTACCATTACCACATAAAACTCGCCTGATAAGGCCAGCACCCGCCACAGACCGACCTACCGTCGGACACCGCCCAACCGGGCTAAGGCCTTCTGTACCCCTTCTTTTAGGTTAAAATTAAATAAGTGCAACCCCACTTCATTGAGATGCACCCCATCCTTAATAAAAAAGCATCTGCCTGATTCCCCTTCGAATTCAACATGGCGAATGCCAAAACCCCCCAACTGAGCAACAAAACCTGATAAGAGTCCTGTTAACCTTTCTTCTGGATAAATCCAGCCTCCTAACATCCCAAGCTGAGCGCCATTCCAACCTTGTCTCAATTTCTGACCACACAATTAACACCTTCGGGAACAAAACCTTCAACCTACGCATGCCACCCTTCAACTGGTCAATCAAATCTTTTTGAGCCATAAACCCTAAGTCATTTCCTCCAGCGTGTAACACCAAAATGTCAGGAGGCTTGTACAGCCTGGCAAATTTACTCACTGTACTCACTACCCCTTCCCATTTGAGACCTCTTACCCCAAACCACTTTACCCCAACCTGTTCCCGAGGAAGACCCAACTGGATTCCCCCTTCCTTTGTTGCTGCAGCTTTTCTCGCCCAGTAAATGAAAGAATGTCCAACTATCCAACACTGAACTGGACCTGTTAAGAAAAACAAAACTATACTATCATGTTAGGACGAACATAACGCTTAAAACACCCCGACTTCCACCTTCCCACCTTTTTCACAACTTCCTCACTCAAACCCAATTCATGCGCCTCAGTTGCCGCGCCTATTCTAAACGAATGGCATCCAAAGTCTTTAGGGTCCACCCCAGCCATGGACAAAGCCCTTTTAAGTACCGCCCCAAACTGATATTTTGACAATGCTCCTCCATCCTCGTGCCTCAAAAGAGGGCCCTCACCCCTAGGCCTGATCCTAAGATAATCCACAAGTGAACCTACCGGGCAACAAACACCCCCGATAGCAAATAACTTGATTAAGCGGCCCATACCCTCCTGATCTGTCTTAGATTTTCTAAGCCAAATGGACACTTCCTCCCTTGATATCACCACATCACCAAACCCGATACCGCCATTGTCCTTTCTATTAGCCCCAACCAATTCCAACACTCTAAAAGCCCCGAAAAAGGCTAAAACAAAAGCCACCCGGAACAAATAATACTCAAACTTAGAATTGCACACCACCTCCAAAGCCCCAACTACCTTTAATAATAAACCAAATACAAGTGGACGTCTTTTGTCCCCCCTAGCTCCACCTCTACAAACACCTCTCACCGCCAATTTTACCCAAAACTCCTTTGTTAAATCAACCCATCCCATCAGCTTAAACAGAAAGGCTAACGCCGCCACCTGACGATTCACCATGGATTTTGACATCTTCACCTCTTTCCATTCCTGCACCCAATCAACCAAGTACCACACCCAATCCTCTTTTGACAGCCTGATCCCATCCCTGTGCAGTCTACAAAACCACCGTTTCCATACTGGCACGTAAGCTCTTAACGTACTCTGGGCTAAAGCCCCTCTCGCCAATTTCAATCCTTTAAGAAGTCCATCTGCCACAAAGCCCTTGGGCATTCTTCCCCATCCAACTTCGCCTCCGGGGCTGCTTCCCAAAACTTCTGCCACTGCAACCGGGAAAGAGAGTCAGCAATCACATTTTGCTTCCCGGGTACATGCACCGCCCGAAAAAACACATTCCCCCTCAAGCATTCCAGGACAAACACTCGGAGAAGCCGAATCACCGGCCTCAACTTCGTTGTCAACTTATTAATCGCAAATACCACTCCCAGATTGTCAGAGTGGAAAGTCACCTTCCTATCCCTCAGCTCACCATTCCAAACCATAACAGCCACCACCAACGGAAACAATTCTAGAAACACCAAGTTCTTGGTTAAACCTTGTTCCTTCCAATCCTCAGGCCATGTATCCACACACCATCTGCCATCAAAATATGCCCCAAAGCCATGTGCTCCTGAAGCATCTGTGTATAGGTGCAACATCTCATCCGATACCGGCCCCTCCTGAATGAGCGACCGCCCATTGAACTCTTCCAGAAAAATCAACTACACTCTTAGATCCTCCTTCAACTCCTTTGAAAGCTGGATCCTGTGGTGTGGTTCCTTCACCCCAACCGTAGCCAATGCCAGGCGCCTTCCAAAAACCCTTCCAACTGGGATCACACAACAAGCAAAATTAAGCTTGCCCAGTAGCGATTGCACTTCTCGCAACAACACTTTCCCCTTCCCAAGCATCCCAGTTATGACCTTTCTCAGATCTACCACCTTTTCCCAAGGTAACGAGCACTCCATCAATACTGAGTCAATCTTGATCCCCAGAAAACTCAACTTAGTCACTGGCCCTTCCGTCTTTCCTGGTGCAATCGGAATCCCGAATTGCTCAGCCACTTCAACAAATGTTTTCAACAACATTTCACAAACTCCAGAACCAGCTTCCCCCACAAACAGGTAATCATCCAAATAATGGACCATCGATGACCTGCCCGCCTTTTTCTTCACCACCCATTCCACAAATGTACTAAATTTTTCGAAATACGCACAGGATATAGAGCATCCCATGGGTAAACACAGATCAACGAAAAATTCCCCTTGAAATTGGCAACCCAATAAATGATGACACACCGGATGGACTGGTAAAAGCCGAAAGGCTGCCTCCACATCCACCTTTGCCAACAATGCTCCAATCCCCGCTCTCCTGACCACACTTACTGCCTTATCAAATGAAGCGTAACGTACTGCCGTCAAAGACGGGTCAATCCCATCGTTAACAGACGCGCCCTTAGGATGAGACAGGTGGTGAATCATTCTAAATTGTCCCTCCGTCTTCTTTGGGACCACCCCAAGTGGGGACACCCTCAAATTCGGGAATGGAGGGTCCTTGAAGGGGCCCGCCATTCTCCCCAGTGCCACCTCCTTTTCCAACTTAACTTGAACCACCTCTGGGAATTGCTCAGCCGATTTTAAATTCCCAGGAACTCCCGAACCCTTTGAACCCTCGAACGGGATACGAAATCCAGAACTGAAGCCCGTCAGTAACAGCTCCGCATCCCCCGCTCTACCCTTTGTCTTACCGTATTGGCTTAGCCACGGGGCCATCTCTCTTACCCTCACCGGGGTCCGAGCCCGTAGCAGCACCCTCACCTCCTTTTCCATTCCCCTTTCCTTTTCGGAAACATTTTGCCCCAGAGTGCGCACCTCCACATCCTGAGCACTCGTGCTTGTATTTGCACGCCCCTCCGAACCTACACACCCCTTCATTAAACTGGAAGCAGAGGCCTTTTTTAATTGCCACCGATGTGGCCCCCACTGTTGTTCCACTAGCCCCCGTTCCTCCACTCCGAAAGGACTGCCCCCTCAAAGGAGTCATTAACTCCAACCACACCCCCATCTCTCTGTCGTCCCACCGCATCTCTGGTCGTACCGCCAGCCTCTGGCGGAACTGTTCATCGTACCGCCACCAGGCAAGACCCCCATATGTCCTCTGAGCCCCTGATATTTCATCAAAATAGCAAAACATAGTCGAGCTCTGCTCGGGGAATTTCTCCCCGATCACGCTGGCTAATATGCAAAAAGCCCTCGTCCAGTTTGAAAAAGTTTTAGGTAATTTTCTCCACTTTTTCTTTCTCTCCTCCTCTTCCTTTTTGCCCTGTTCCCCTTTTGGATCTTCCTTTATCTCAATAAAGTGGTCCAACGGCAACAATGAAAAGATCTCTACAAACTCTCGTTTCCATATCTTTTCTTTAACCTCTTTACTCAGATGGATCCCAAGTGGTCCAATCGAGCACAAGCAAGGCCTACGCAAGGCTTGATCCGCCACAATTAACACTTCACTGCTTGTAACCGGCACCGACCCTCCTTTTTCTACCCCACTCCCCGAAGGGGTTCCAACCACCGGTACACTAACCTCCTTCACTGCCGGTACCCATGCTCCCGCTACTGTTCCTACATCACCCCCAACTTTCCTTTTGTCTTCTAATTGAGCCACCAGCTCCTTCAGACCTTTCATCACCGTCTCATACACTCCCCCCGACTCTTCTTTTTCTTTCCCCCCCTGCAGGGAACCCGCCATCTCACCTGGCGGCCTTGACACAGGCTCCTGCACCACTATTGTATCCTCTCTTCTCCTTTCCGCCCTGTCACCTGCAGATCTTCTCCCCCTATCATCAATGTTATAAGACATAGAGCTTTCCCTCCTACGCGTATGTTCTCGATCTCTATCCCGCCTGCCCCATGTGGGGGACATATGCCTTTCCCGCTCCCTGTAGTCTATCCTTGGCGTCCGAGATCTCTCCCTCCGCCGTGCCCCTCTGCTCCTGCTCCTGTCCCTTCTGCTCTGTCCACCTGAACCTCCACCTGATCTCTGTGGAGAATGATTAACATGATGTCTCTGCCTCCTAGTGTCTTCCTTCTCTCTTCCCCTGCCCCTCTCTCGTTCTTCCCTCATTCCCCCAATTTGTCCTTCACTCTGAGTTACGTGTCCCCTCCCCAGGCACCAGAGAATTGAGCAGCTGCATTAAAGTAGCCATCTCTCCTACCTGTGCCGAACTCTCCGGTTCCGTCTGCTGTCCCAATTGCAATTCTTCACCAGCGAAGTCACTGTAAGATTCATTCATCCACAGGACGTCCTCCTCCAGCTCCTGTAATGAAGACTGCACTGCAGGCAACCCCGGCCTTTCCACCGGGACGCCGTCCGACTCCTCCGGTTCTGAAACACAATCATTAACTTCCAAATTATTCCTTTTCTCAGTCCTTTTACCCCCACTCCTGTTCTCCCTGCCCCTCTCTGTCTCTGTACCCCTATTCTGCCCATCCCCCCTACCCCCTGTAACCCTATCCCTTTCCCTTATATCCTGTACCAAAACCTCAACGGCCTCTCCAATCCCACTTGATATCCCTCCTGCACTATGCCTTCAGTCCCTATTCGCCTCAGCTCCCCTTTCTCCACCTACCTCTTTTCCCTTTTTTCCTCTCCCCTTAGCTTGCCCCTTCCCAATACCTCCTCTTCCCCTGCCCAAACAACGTCCACTATTCTCCCTCATGTTCCCTCCAATTCCTCCGCTGCCACTCGCAGCACCTACAGTTTCCTTATCCCTCCTCTCACTGCTCCCTAAGTTTACACCTGTTCCTCCAACGCCCCTACCGCTTCTCTCATTCCCACTCATCCCCTCCCCCCTTCTCCTTCTATCCACACTAGCTCCCTCAAAGCCCGAGCCATCCCCTCCCTTCTCAGCCCCCTGTTTACTTAAACCGCTCCTGGCGACTGCCACCTCACCCTCCCTGCTCCCCGCACAAACCTCATGTGTCACCATTACTCCCCCCTCCACGCTGCCTACGCTCGTCCCCAGCAACCTAGGCCTCAGTGTTCCCCTCCTACTCCCTGCTGACACTGGAGATGTGCGCAGCTCCTCCATAGCCCTTCTCTTGCCTCCCGACTTTCCGCTAACTTCACCTCTGGCCGTATCAGGCCTCCCTTGACCCAAAGCTCCCCTCCTGTCATCCGGACTAAGCCGCACCGGCGGCTTCGTCCGCCTCACCGGCCGACCGCACCGCTCCTGACCTGATGTTCCTGCTGGCTCGACTGTCGACGACCCTGCACCGGAACCGCTGTCCTCTGAAAAGAGCCTCTGCTGGAGCCAGGTAACACCTTTTTCCGCTACCAAGGTCTTTACCTGTTCCAGCAAAAGGCTCACGCTCTCCATTCTGCCTGTCAGCTTTTCCCGCTTCACAAGGGAACTGATGCTGGCTTCCGCCTCACAACCCTCAATATTTATACTCGCTCCTGCTCCTCAAAATTCTGCCTAGCAACCCACTGCTATTGGCCTGTAGTGTGGTCACATGCCCCTGCTCTCAATTCATTCCTTCCGGGGCTTCTTAACTTCTGTTTCAGCGGAAACCGAAACTACAGGGGTAGATTGAAGCATCCGCTGCTTGTTAAATCTACCCCATTGCCTCAAATTTGTTGTAGTTTTTCTAGTGCTAGTGCTAGAAGAGACAGTGGGGTTTCTTTTCTTTTTTTTTTTAAGAAACCAGTTCTGGGAAGAGCATGAATTTTTGTTTCACTTTTTAGAAAAAGGACTAGTAAACTATTCTTATTAAAGTGAGTGTCAATTTTAAAGCTAAAGTTCCCGGTTTTTAAAAATTTGATTAAAAACAGGGGCACTTTAATTTTTCTAAATTTACATTTCACTCCTGCTGTGAAAAAAAACGTACCTTTTAATCTTGACAGCAGCTCCAGCTTCCTCCGGTCGTTGCAAGCCATTTCTGACGTCAGAAATGATGGATAGGTCATCCTCCAATCAGTGTCTGATTCAACGCCATGATTGGAGGAAGCTGGATTCCTCATTTTAGACCCAGGAAGAGGCTTTGAGACGGGTGGAGGAAGTTGGAGCTGCTATGAAGATTAAAAGATAAGTTTTTTTTTCACAACAGGAGTAAAATGTAAATTTTGATGAATTAAAGTGCCCCTGTTTTTAATTGAATTTTTAAAAACCGGGCACTTTAGCATCAAAATTGACATTCACTTTAAGGGCTAGATTATAAGTGTAGCTAACTCCTGCTAGGCTTCTGCTCTTTGTGCGTGTTGAGTAGTGCGTGTATTACAAATTGAAATGAAATAGTTTTCAGGGCAATTTTTAGAGTAGTTTTTTTTAGGATAGCCTTTTTTTTTGGGGGGGGGGGTGTTACTTGTAGAATGGTGTTGTTGTTTTTAAAAAAAATGT
The DNA here is from genome assembly GCF_027579735.1 of Bombina bombina. NCBI lineage: Eukaryota > Metazoa > Chordata > Amphibia > Anura > Bombinatoridae > Bombina > Bombina bombina. Next base: position 1,107,784,853 of record NC_069500.1, read on the forward strand.
AAGTCCCTTTAGGGCAATGCCCTAAAAAAGCTTTTTTAAGGGCTAATGCTATAGTTTAGTGTTAGTATAGGTTTTTTTAGTTGTTTTTTTTTTTTAAAGTGGGGTTTTAGAATAAGCATAGCTGTTTTTTATTTTTAGTTATTTATTTAAGGTTGTGTAAAGAGTTTGGCCCCTATTTATCAAGGTCTGGCAGACCTGATCCGACAGTGCAGATCAGGTCCGCCAGACCTCGCTGAATACGGAGAGCAATACGCTCGCCGTATTCATCATTGCACCAGCAGCTCACAAGAGCGGCTGGTGCAACGCCACCCCCTGCAGACTCGCGGCCAACGGGCCACCAGCAGGGAGGTGTCAATCAACCCGATCGTACTCGATCGGGTTGATTTCCGGTGATGTCTGTCCGCCTGCTCTGAGCAGGCGGACAGGTTATGGAGCAGCGGTCTTTGTGACCGCTGCTTCATAACTGCTGTTTCTGGCGAGCCTGCAAGCTCGCCAGAAACACGGGGCATCAAGCTCTATTCGGAGCTTGATAAATATGCTCCTTTGAGCGTTAAATGCAATTGCATTCAAGCAATTGTATTTACTTTCAACTTGTAATACAAGCAGACATTGCTGCTCAACGCCGTCCATAGAAAAAATGGGTAGCATAAATTACGGTAACTTCACACAAACTAAGAGTGCCACTTGTAATTTTGATTTGTGCGTTTAGAACACTGCAATCTTTCGATCATTTCTATGCTCCTTAACGATATCGCGCCCCAAAGCGGCAGCACAGAAATAGTATATCAAGATTAATACATACAGTAAGGTTTGAATAATATTCAAGTTAAAAAGACTGAGAGTAGTATTTTTTTAAGAATGAAAATGAAATACAATCATGTATACCATGTCTACTTCAAGGTAAAAAATGTTTCGTAACCTCCCGATAATTATCCATATACACAAAGTGGTCTAGTTTACTGTTATCACTATGAACTATTCTTTCAAGGGAGATAATGTATTCCACCTCACAAAACCATGAGGGGAAAGTGGGTACTGGTGCACTCCTCCAATATCTCAGGGTTAATCTTCTAGGGGCTAGCGTACAAGGGGCGCACTAACATTACAACGCACAATATAACAAATTTTGCGGGTGCATTAATTTGCATGTGTATTACAAGTCGATAGCAAACAAATGTAATGTGCTTCAGCTGAATAAATATTAAAAACTATTACAGATATTGTAAAAAAACAAACAAAAAAAACCACAGGTACTGTGTTAGACCTACATTGAGAAACCCGAAGCGTTATGCATATTTTACATTCCATTCACATAGATTTTTTTTTCATTTTTAATATTAAATTAGTATATCTATAGCTATATATATATATATTTTTATATATATATATATATATATATATATATATATATCTGATAATGTTATTGTAAAATATATATATATTATTATTATTATTATTATTATTATTATCGTTATTTTTGGAAAATATATATCTATACCTATTTACCGATAGGAATAGATATACAGGTATATGTATATACAGATATATATAGAAATTTCCTTTTACAATAGAAATACAATTTTCCTGTATGTGAAGAACATTGGAATGTGAAATATTAATAACTCTTGTCGGATTATCATGCAAGTTATAAGTGTTAGTTTTTTTCTCTACTCTCTCTATTGAACTCTATTGGGCGAATTCATTAGTGCGGTCACGATATCCGAAGTCCTGAAGTTACCTTTCCTTTCAACTTGTAATAGGCCCGCTAACTTGCACGTGCAAAAAGATTACTTCTAGTTACACTCAAGCGGGAACACTAAATAGCACCCCACTTATATGTAATCTAGCCCTAAATGTTAAATTCCCTGTTTCACAGGGTTTTGGCGAAGGCAGCATGAGAAATAACTTTTTTAGCAAGTCTTAGAAATGTTAAGTGTGATTTGAGCTTAATTCTGTTTTCAGAAAATAAATCATCCCTTCTGTACACTTCCTATCATGTAAATTCTAAGATTTTAGAATTAACATGTGTTTAAGTCACTTGTGGCAAATTAGTAAAACCAAGCAAAACACTTGTGCCTGTGAAGTATGGATTAATTTAGTAATGTTGGTTTTGCCTGCTAATACATTATACAACTTTACAGATATTCCCTTGGCATGTTATCAAAAATTCGACAGATCCAGGCATTCTGAACCAAATGATGTGATTCTCTGCCACAGGAATGCTGGGGGAAGATTCTAAAAACATTCTACAAACATTCCTTCTACACAAAGGTTTAAAGACCTGGAATCTCTTTCCAATAAACTACTTTTCCAATATTTCTTTTTAACTAGTGTTACAAGTTCCTATGGTTATAATAATAAGGTGTCTGGATTTCACTTCATTACTCCATAAATAATGAATGCAAGTATTTAAACAATAGTTTATCATTTCTTATAAAACAGTATTGGATACACTAAAGACTCACATAAAACATGGCAATGTATTACTGTATCCTAAAATTAAATTAAGCTAATAATTATCCATCCTTGTATCTACCCCTTTATCTATCCTATCACCCCATTGGGCTATATATAATTCTAACTTAGAACAACAGATATAAAATTAAATTATACAGTTTTTATTAACTCTGGTATAATAAGCTTCTTAAATAAGACTCATGCTTCCATGGGATTTTGAAAGCTTTGCCAATGTTTAAGAAAGGAAATACAAATTAACTCACCATTTACAAACTCTGCTGTGTATACTATTTCCATAAGTAATGTCCTTTTCGACCTGAAAAGATTATACTCTAGTATTAAATACTACATATAGAATATATTTGGTTGCCGGCAAAAAGCAACACCAATCATTTTGTAATAAGTTCCCTTATGTTTCTTTTATTGGCTTAGATTTGTTACTGACAAAAAGGGGTAAAAGCCTACAGGGAGTGCAGAATTATTAGGAAAATTAGTATTTTGACCACATCATCCTCTTTATGCATGTTGTCTTACTCCAAGCTGTATAGGCTTGAAAGCCTACTACCAATTAAGCATATTAGGTGATGTGCATCTCTGTAATGAGAAGGGGTGTGGTCTAATGACATCAACACCCTATATCAGGTGTGCATAATTATTAGGCAACTTCCTTTCCTTTGGCAAAATGGGTCAAAAGAAGGACTTGACAGGCTCAGAAAAGTAAAAAATAGTGAGATATCTTGCAGAGGGATGCAGCACTCTTAAAATTTCAAAGCTTCTGAAGCGTGATCATCGAACAATCAAGCGTTTCATTCAAAATAGTCAACAGGGTCGCAAGAAGCGTGTGGAAAAACCAAGGCGCAAAATAACTGCCCATGAACTGAGAAAAGTCAAGCGTGCAGCTGCCAAGATGCCACTTGCCACCAGTTTGGCCATATTTCAGAGCTGCAACATCACTGGAGTGCCCAAAAGCACAAGGTGTGCAATACTCAGAGACATGGCCAAGGTAAGAAAGGCTGAAAGACGACCACCACTGAACAAGACACACAAGCTGAAACGTCAAGACTGGGCCAAGAAATATCTCAAGACTGATTTTTCTAAGGTTTTATGGACTGATGAAATGAGAGTGAGTCTTGATGGGCCAGATGGATGGGCCCGTGGCTGGATTGGTAAAGGGCAGAGAGCTCCAGTCTGACTCAGACGCCAGCAAGGTGGAGGTGGAGTACTGGTTTGGGCTGGTATCATCAAAGATGAGCTTGTGGGGCCTTTTCGGGTTGAGGATGGAGTCAAGCTCAACTCCCAGTCCTACTGCCAGTTTCTGGAAGACACCTTCTTCAAGCAGTGGTACAGGAAGAAGTCTGCATCCTTCAAGAAAAACATGATTTTCATGCAGGACAATGCTCCATCACACGCGTCCAAGTACTCCACAGCGTGGCTGGCAAGAAAGGGTATAAAAGAAGAAAATCTAATGACATGGCCTCCTTGTTCACCTGATCTGAACCCCATTGAGAACCTGTGGTCCATCATCAAATGTGAGATTTACAAGGAGGGAAAACAGTACACCTCTCTGAACAGTGTCTGGGAGGCTGTGGTTGCTGATGCATGCAATGTTGATGGTGAACAGATCAAAACACTGACAGAATCCATGGATGGCAGGCTTTTGAGTGTCCTTGCAAAGAAAGGTGGCTATATTGGTCACTGATTTGTTTTTGTTTTGTTTTTGAATGTCAGAAATGTATATTTGTGAATGTTGAGATGTTATATTGGTTTCACTGGTAAAAATAAATAATTGAAATGGGTATATATTTGTTTTTTGTTAAGTTGCCTAATAATTATGCACAGTAATAGTCACCTGCACACACAGATATCCCCCTAAAATAGCTATAACTAAAAACAAACTAAAAACTACTTCCAAAACTATTCAGCTTTGATATTAATGAGTTTTTTGGGTTCATTGAGAACATGGTTGTTGTTCAATAATAAAATTAATCCTCAAAAATACAACTTGCCTAATAATTCTGCACTCCCTGTATTTATGTGCATCACTAGCAGTGCATACAGAGACCATTGATTGGCCTGAGGTCTGATGTGGCCATGTTGTTGGCATAAAAGGAACCTAGAGACATTGGTCTGATCTGCAGTCTGATGTTTGTACATGTAGCTAGAATAAAAGGGTTACCAAGCAAATAATAAGGGACATGCATTTGTGACATTAGAGCCGAAGGTGAAGAAGGAGCCCACAAGCTGCTTTGGTCAATTTTCTAAATAGATTTATTCTTGTGAAAGTGCAACTCACTAAGATCTGTGCAAATCTAGATTTTATTGTGTTGCACTTTCACAAGAATAAATCCAGCTCAGAAAATGTATCATTATTGAATGTAATCAAATATTATCATATGTATTTATATGTTCGGGTATCTTAGCTTTTTATATAAATATATAAGTATTATCTAGTATTGCATTTTCAGTATACAATTGTTCATTTTGTTGTTTTATAAGTTGGCTGCAAAATTTATGTTTAGATATTGAAGGTCTCTGGTTTAACATTTTAAACATTGTTTTCATGGTGAAATAATCTCAAACACTATATTTATATGCAGTACCAGTAAGTATTATGGTACAACTTTGCTTGACAAACAGATATACTGGTATGGGTTGAAGCTAATATTTACATATCATGTGTTTCTCTAGGCAATTTACAAATCATGCATTTGTCCATTATTCATAGAGGTTAGTGTCATTATCTGATGTAAAACATACTGACAGTTAAGATTTAGCTCACTATGGGCCCGATTATCTAAAGCAGTGTTTCTCAAATCCATTCCTCAAGTATCAGTAACAGGCCAGATTTTCATGATGGTTATTGATCAGCTGATTGTTTCACCTGTGCTCTAGTTCAGATATCATTCAACTCTGGCTCGTTAGGTGTACTGTAGTACTTTAGTTGATCTAAAAAGTCTCATCAGTATGGCAAGGTCCTTCTGAAAATTTAAAACATTTTTTTAAATGTATCTTATAGGATGGGTATCTCACTATGTTGAGTACTATATGTGAGACTCCTACATTACAAAATAAGGTCTAAAAAAATCTTTTCATGCTAGCATATTTTGATTAACATTTAAATGAAGTTGTAAACAATGTGTTTGTTTTTTTCTAAACTCAATAATCAAAACATGTTTGGATCCTTATGTGTATTAGGTAACCTTTCTAAAGCATAAATGTAGAAAAATGAAATGCAGTTTTCTATAGAAATAAGGAAATGGAAGTCAATTGTCTTTCAAAAGGTGGGTCTTGGGGGGTTTCTGGGTCTTAAGAGAACTGAGATCAAGGAGTTTTAATAATAACCCTCCTATCCTAATAAAAAGAAAATATAGTTTAGCCAGTATTTGTGACAACAAATTAATCATATGTCACAACTACTTATTTAAAGGGACATTAAACCCAACATTTTTCTTTCATGAGTCAGACAGAGAATACAATTTTAAACAACATCCCAATTTACTTCTATTATCTAATTTGCTTCATTCTTTAGATATCTTTTGTTAAAGAAATAGCAATGCACATTGGGGAGCCAATAACATGAGGCAAATACGTGCAGCCACCAATCAGAAGCTACTATGCTTTTCAGGAAAGAATATCAAGAAAATGAAGCAAATTAGATTATATAAGTAAATTAGAAAGTTGAAGGGGTAGGGAAAGGGAGGCTAGTAGAGCCAGATTAATAATTCTTTACCTAGGACTGTATGGCAACGCCCAGGTGCAAACAAAACCTTATATGAAGGAAAAAATAATAACCAATGTGCAGACCCTTTAAATATTTAGATAATCATTATAAAAAAGGGAGATACTACAACAACCGCAATTAGATTGTTATAATGCATAGACAGGGATTACAGCACATATTTTTTATATAGTTTTTAATTAGCTTTGTAAAATTCTAAAGCTCCGCTAAAATAATAAAAAAATTAGAAAGTTGTTTAAAATATTATTCTCTATCTGAATCATGAAAGAAAAAATGTGGGTTTAATGTCCCTTTAATTATAACTGGAAACTATCGCCTAGATTTAGAGTTCTGCGGTAGCCGTCAAAACCAGCGTTAAGGGCTCCTAATGCTGGTTTTTACCGCCCGCTGGTATTTAGAGTCAGTCAGGAAAGGGTCTAACGCTCACTTTCCAGCCGCGACTTTTCCATTCCGCAGATCCCCTTACGCCAATTGCGCATCCTATCTTTTCAATGGGATCTTCCTAATGCTGGTATTTAGAGTCTTGGCTGAAGTGAGCGTTTGAACTCAAACGACAAAACTCCAGCCGCAGAAAAAAGTCAGGAGTTAAGAGCTTTATGGGCTAACACCGGTTTATAAAGCTCTTAACTACTGTTCTCTAAAGTACACTAACACCCATAAACTACCTATGCACCCCTAAACCGAGGCCCCCCCACATCACCGCCACTCTAATAAAAATTTTTAACCCCTAATCTGCCGACCGGACACCGCCGCCAACTACATTATCCCTATGTACCCCTAATCTGATTCCCCTAACACCGCCGACACCTACATAATATTTATTAACCCCTAGTCTGCCCCCCCAACCTTACCTACATTTATTAACCCCTAATCTGCCAACCGGACTTCACCGCCACTATAATAAATGTATTAACCCCTAAACCGCCTCACTCCCGCCTCGCAAACCCTATAATAAATTTTATTAACCCCTAATCTGCCCTCACTAACATCGCTGACACCTAACTTCAAGTATTAACCCCTAATCTGCCGTCCGGACCTCACCGCTACTATAATAAATGTATTAACCCCTAAAGCTAAGTCTAACCCTAAGCCTAACACCCCCCTAAGTTAAATATAATTTAAATCTAATGAAATAAATTATTTCTTATTAAATAAATTAATCCTATTTAAAGCTAAATACTTACCTGTAAAATAAACCCTAATATAGCTACAATATAACGAATAATTATATTGTAGCTATTTTAGGGTTTATATTTATTTTACAGGCAACTTTGTATTTATTTTAACTAGGTACAATAGCTATTAAATAGTTATTAACTATTTAATAGCTACCTAGTTAAAATAATTACAAAATTACCTGTAAAATAAATCCTAACCTAAGTTACAATTAAACCTAACACTACACTATCAATAACTTAATTAAATAAACTACCTACAATTACCTACAATTAAATCAACTAAACTAAATTACAAAAAAAACAAACACTAAATTACAAAAAATAAAAAAAGATTACAAGAATTTTAAACTAATTACACCTACTCTAAGCCCCCTAAAAAAATAACAAATCCCCCCAAAATAAAAAAATGCCCTACCCTAATCTAAAATAAAAAGTTAACAGCTCTATTACCTCACCAGCCCTTAAAAGGGCCTTTTGCGGGGCATGCCCCAAAGAAATCAGCTCTTTTGCCTGAAAAAAAAACATACAATACCCCCCCAACATTACAACCCACCACCCACATACCCCTAATCTAACCCAAACCCCCCTTGAAAAACCTAACACTAAGCCCCTGAAAATCTCCCTACCTTGTATTCACCCAGCCGGGTATCAACGATCCATCCAGAAGAGGGTCCGAAGTCTTCATCCAATCCGGCAAGAAGAGGTCCTCCAGAGGGTCCGAAGTCTTCATCCTATCCGGCAAGAAGAGGTCCTCCAGAGGGTCCAAAGTCTTCATCCAGGCGGCATCTTTTATCTTCTGCCATCCGGAGCAGAGCGGGTCCATCTTAAAGCATCCAACGCGGAGCCATCCTTCCACACCGACGGACTAACGACGAATGAAGGTTCCTTTAAATGACGTCATCCAAGATGGCGTCCCTCGAATTCCGATTGGCTGATAGGATTCTATCAGCCAATCGGAATTAAGGTAGGAAAAATCTGATTGGCTGATTGAATCAGCCAATCAGATTCAAGTTCAGTAGGGTAGGGCATTTTTTTATTTTGGGGGGCTTTGTTATTTTTTTAGGGTGCTTAGAGTAGGTGTAATTAGTTTAAAATTCTTGTAATCTTTTTTTATTTTTTGTAATTTAGTTTAGTTAATTTCATTGTAAGTAATTGTAGGCAGTTTATTTAATTAATTTATTGATAGTGTAGTGTTAGGTTTAATTGTAACTTAGGTTAGGATTTATTTTACAGGTAATTTTGTAATTATTTTAACTAGGTAGCTATTAAATAGTTAATAACTATTTAATAGCTATTGTGCCTAGTTAAAATAAATACAAAGTTGCCTGTAAAATAAATATAAATCCTAAAATAGCTACAATATAATTATTCGTTATATTGTAGCTATATTAGGGTTTATTTTACAGGTAAGTATTTAGCTTTAAATAGGATTAATTTATTTAATAAGAAATAATTTATTTCGTTAGATTTAAATTATATTTAACTTAGGGGGGTGTTAGGGTTAGGGTTAGACTTAGCTTTAGGGGTTAATACATTTATTATAGTAGCGGTGAGGTCCGTTCGGCAGATTAGGGGTTAATACTTGAAGTTAGGTGTCGGCGATGTTAGTGAGGGCAGATTAGGGGTTAATAAAATTTATTATAGGGTTTGCGAGGCGGGAGTAAGGCGGTTTAGGGGTTAATACATTTATTATAGTGGCGGTGAAGTCCGGTTGGCAGATTAGGGGTTAATAAGTGTAGGTAAGGTTGGGGGGGCAGATTAGGGGTTAATAAATATAATGTAGGTGTCGGCGACGTTGGGGGCAGCAGATTAGGGGTTCATAGGGATAATGTAGGTTGCGGGGGTGTACGGAGCGGCAGATTAGGGGTTAATAATAATATGCAGGGGTCAGCGATAGCTGGGGCGGCAGATTAGGGGTTAATAAGTGTAAGGTTAGGGGTGTTTAGACTCGGGGTACATGTTAGGGTGTTAGGTGCAGACTTAGGAAGTGTTTCCTCATAGGAAACAATGGGGCTGCGTTAGGAGCTGAACGCTGCTTTTTTGCAGGTGTTAGGTTTTTTTTCAGCTTAAACTGCCCCATTGTTTCCTATGGGGGAATCATGCACGAGCACGTTTTGCCAGCTTACCGCTACCGTAAGCAACGCTGGTATTGAGAGTTGAAGTGGCGATAAATTATGCTCTACGCTCCCTTTTTGGAGCCCTTCAGAGAACTCTAAATACCAGCGTTATTTAAAAGGTGCGGGGGGGAAAAACACGCGTAGCTAACACACCCCTTTGGCCGCAAAACTCTAAATCTATCCGTATATGTTTGAATCTGATAATTATACTTTCACTGTTGTTAATTTGTGCTTTATCTAATCAGGGACAGTGCGAATATTTTTGGTTACACAGGCAAATATATATTTTACCGCCACAAAGAAATTGTAAACCCTACTATTACTGCTTAAGTTCTTAACAATATGTTCTAGTAATGTGTTAGGTAGCTATAGATAACTATTATATCTATAATTATAAAGAAAATAGCTTTATATTATCACATCAAATTCTTGACTGTTAATCTAAATTATTAGAACTATAATAACTATAATAGTTCATTTCTGCATGACATAAATTACCAAAGAGGTGGTTCTGCACAACATAGCAAATCAGTGGGGGCTCTGTCAAGGTAATCAATGATACAAGTAAATTTCCCTGTTAGAAATATTTTGACCCAGCTTACAATATTACTAACTTGTATTTGTATCTACAGGAGTGACTATAAATATGGTAGTTGTGACAGTGAGGATAACAGCTATGATACACAACAAGAGTTTTCCTACTGTCTTATTTTAGCCAGTGATCAAAGGACTTCCCTAACAAGTAAGTTAGGTAGCAGTTAGATCTATGGCAAAAGAGACTCCTTGAGATTAACAGAGTATGCAGACAGGAGGTCAGTTATTTGCTAGCAGAGCTGAACAGCAATTATAACTAGACTTGTGCATGATCGAAAAATTTGTTTTGTTTCGGTTCGGATCGATTCAGATTTTTTCAAATTTCGGTTCGGATCGATTCGAATTTGGAAAAATTTGAATGAATTAATTTCGGATTCGTTTCGGATTCATTCGGATTCAAATAAATTTGGCTGCATTCGGTTTGATTCTGTTTGGTTCGGATCGGAAATTCGGAATTTCTGTGGGATATGCTGTGTATTAGACTAGTATTATGTACTGTATATTAGGTGTAACCCATAGCAGAGTGATATAACCTAATATACAGTGCAATACTAGTGTAATCCATGGCCATCCGAATCTACCGAATAAATCCGAACTAATTCGGATTTATTCGGTAGATTCGGCACTATTTCAATTCGGAAATTCGAATCGATCCGAATCTCTGAATTTAATGAATTCGGCTGAATTTCCGAATCGATCCGAAACGAATCGCACATATCTAATTATAACAATGATGTTACTATTAAGAGTACACAAGCTTGTTAAGCAGATATTTATATATACAACCTGAATCCTAGAGACTTGTCAGGAATGTGCTGTGAGGAAATCCAGGGTAGGTTGATTTATGTCCGGAGGGAGAGAAGCTAAGCGAGTGGCACTTCACAGAGGTCAGAAGCTACGTCTAGCAGTTGCGGCTGTAGCTGATGACGTCACCTGCTGTCAGCACATAGATCTGTGTGCGAGAGCAAGCTGGAGGAGGAATACAGGAAAACCAGCTGTTGGTTCCAGAGAAAGGCTTTGGTAAGGATGATTCAGTAATAGAAGTTAGTAGGCTTGATCTTCAGTCAGAGTAACTACTGAAATGCAGGTTAGTACAAATCATTAAACCAGCAATGTATGTAAGTTGGCGTCTGCTTAAATAGCAGCTGCCAAGGAGGTAATTACCAGCTTAAAGAGAAAGGACATGAAAAGACCTGACATAGCCCCCCTGAAAAGGAAACCTCAGCAAGGTTTAAGGACAAGGCCTGTCCGGATTGCGTCTATGGAAAAGGGAAACCAACTTGGGAGCTGAGATGTTAGAGGCAGGCTCCCAGGAATCATCAGCATGATCATAGCCAGTCCAGTTAACAAGATACTGGAAAACTCCATTGCGTAACCTGGAATCGAGGATACTGTGGATGTCGTACTCCATTCCAGCATCCTGCAGAACATCTTGAGAGGAGACAGATGAAGATGTGACGGTAGAGTGACACGGCTTAACCAAAGATAGATGAAAAGGAGGATGCAATTTACAGGTGTCCGGTAGTTGGAGAGTGACTGTAGCAGGGTTGGAAATAGCCACTATTTGGATGGGTCCTATGAACAGTTTGCTAAGTTTCCTAGAGGGTATTTTCAATTTTAGATTTTTTTTTGAAAGCCAAACTTTCTGCTCTACCTGGTATGTGGGTTGTGGTCTATGACGTACATCATAAAACTTATTGTGTGATGCTTGTGTATGCCTGATGTTATTCTCTATCGTGGAGAAGGCATTAGTGATACTGTTCACAGTGTCATTGACCACGAGGGTGGAACGAGGGTGGAACCCATAGTTGATGAAGAATGGACTAAAGGCAATTGTGTTGCTAGTAGTATTGTTGTAAGCAAACTCCGCAAGTGGCAAGTAAGTTGCCCATGTATCTTGTTGGTTGGAACAGTAACAGCGTAGATATTGTTCTATCCACTGATTAGTCCTTTCTGTTTGTCCATTGGTCTGTGGGTGGTATGATGTACTTAACTTTTGAGTTATGTGTAGGGATTTACATAGTTGTTTCCAAAATTTGGATGTGAACTGAGAACCCCTATCGCTTAAGACAGTGGTGGGTAGGCCATGGAGACGAACAATCTCTTTTATGAACAGATCTGAGGTCAGTTGAGCAGTTTGAGCTGAACCTGCAAAAAAGCAGCGTTCAGCTCCTAACACAGCCCCATTGTTTCCTATGGGGAAACACTTCCTAAGTCTGCACCTAACACCCTAACATGTACCCCGAGTCTAAACACCCCTAACCTTACACTTATTAACCCCTAATCTGCTGCCCCCGCTATCGCTGACATGAGTATTATAGTTATGTCTTAATAAATGTCTCATAAGTGTTTAAGACATGGGCCCATATTTATCAAGGTCTGGCGGACCTGATCCGACACTGCGGATCAGTTCCGCCAGACCTTGCTGAATACGGCGAGCAATACGCTGGCCATATTCAGCATTGCACCAGCAGCTCACAAGAGCTGCTGGTGCAACGACGCCCCCTGCAAACTCGCGGCCAATCGGCCGCCAGCAGGGGGGTGTCAATCAACCCGATCGTACTCGATTGGGTTGATTTCCGGTGATGTCTGTCCGCCTGCTCAGAGCAGGTGGACAGGTTATGGAGCAGTGGTCTTTGTGACCGCTGCTTCATAATTTGTGTCTTTGGCAAACCATTCGGAGCTTGATACATATGCCCCATGGCTCAACGTCTATGCATTTATATATTAGCTTATAGTATCTTATTTAGAAACCTCATCTTCCCATCAGATTCTTCCCTGTAATGTTCACTAGATTTCTGGAAAACAAAGAAAAATGTATTTATTTTGAAATAACTTAAACATTTATATATACCAATGCAGTTATTCATTTAATTTATTACAACCCTGAAATGCATTTGTCAGATCCATAAAAATATACATTTTTATACAATACTGAGGTATATCTTACTGAAATTTAAACATAAGTTGTACTTTAAAAATTAATTTCAAAGTTACAATGCAACACGTGTTTCTGCTTTCTCCTGCTATTTTACATTGAGACGTACGTCTGAGCATTGTGTATTTGAAACTCAGTAGGGGACACTTAACACTTAGATGGTAAGGGCTATTTCCTTTGCGTATGTTTGTATATTCCATTATAAGTTCAGACTGAGCAACTGTTCCTTCAGATTGGGAAAAACTCTGTATACAGGTATCATTTGAAATGGCTAATTTGAGATATCCTGGCCTGTAATATTTACCTAGTCACAGCAAGGGGGGTCTGTGTCACCTTGAGATGTTACAGATGTGAGTCCCTTTGTTCTCTGATTTCTGTTATCAGGAAAAAGGGGGGGTTGGTCTATTTTGTTTATAACCCACACAACTCATGTCAAGGGAGATCTAAGCTGACATCAAATATCAAAATGTATTTGATACATATGTAGTTTATTTAATGCTATTCACAGGTACCCTGACAAAACAAAAGAAATAAACTTGAGAATGCCTAAACATTTGTAATTGCAACAATTTTCTGGGTGAAGTGGTGCATTATCTGACATAAAAGCAGGGGTGTCAATATTTGTTGTTTTATATATATATATATATATATATATATATATATATACAGGGCTTTTTTTTTGGGGGGGGTACTCACCGGTATTGAGAACCCCCACCTCTGCCAACTCATAAGAGGTAATATTTGTAATCATCATGTAAATACACTAGTTTTCACAAGAGGGACCTGCAAAATACATCAGACATTATAAATAATCTTGTCCCTTTGCTTTGCTCAAAGTTAGTGAGGATAATATCTTAATCAAAAATCAAAAATCAATGAGTACCAGCAGCTATGCGGAGATATAAGTCATGAAGTGGCCAACAGTTGTAAGTATGGTTTATAGGTTCATTACAGTATAGATAATTGTGAAATGATACATTGAAAGTTGTGGTTTGTTAGTTTTTGTCATCACTGATGTCATCATTACACGCCTAGGGAACATAATGATTGTATAATATAACAATATAAACCTGCATGTATTTGGATCAGCTTTGCATAAATGGATCTAATATAATTTTATCACTTTGAAGGTACATTGAGGATCAGATTGGACATCAAAGGTATGATCTAGTTATATATGATATGACTAATATTGATTATATCAAATTATTTGTTATGTGTTATGGGGGCTGTTATATGCCTATTTCATTAAATATAGGTCGTGCCACATTACTTTGATTCACCAGATGATATGAGTAGTATTAAATATTTTGATATACATTAGGGATGCTGATAAATATCCAATACATGAGAAAATTAGATATAGTTGAATATATATGTATGTATATATATATGTATATATATATATATATATATAAAACAAATTTAGGTATTCAAAGGGCAAAAAGGAAAATGTCCCTAATAATCAAACTTCAGGATGCAGTAGCTCGGTATTCAATAGCAAAAATGGACTAAGCACAAACGCTCAAACTCCAGACTGGAGATAGCTTGTGCGGGCACTCACGGAATGTACGGAAGGAGATGAAGGGGGAATCCTTTCTCACCAATGCTTATCCTGGTCAGCACTGCCACCGCTGCACTCCAGGAAGACAGGGGAAGTGGATCCGCCTCGTTTTCACCCAATCCGTATCAGTCTGTGTAGTGTCAGCAGGTCCAACACGTCTATGATGTGCACAATATCGCTCCGCCAATCTGATAGTGATGAAGCTCCAGCTGTAATGGAAGCTGTGATAGGCTCAGGATATCTTCAAGAGCAATAGTAAGAAATTCCAGAAACTGTTCAAGTAACAGCTTGGCTTTTCTTTGAAAAGGGGAAAATGAATTTCAATGCTTGAATTTTAAAAAAATGCCTCCAAAGCCTTGAAATAAAAATTAAAAAGTCCAGCTTTAATGGTCAAGTTAAAAATATAACAGAAATTAGTAGCAAGCGTCTATATATATATATATATATATATATATACGCGTTGATTGGAGTAGCCATGTTAGTCCAGAGATTTAGATATCAAAATAACAAGAGTATTGCATTGAGCAATGATACTTTTTTTATTGGACTAACTATACATTTATAAGATGACAAGCTTTCGGAAGAGTTCCTTCCTTTATCAAGTCTGAAGCAATACTAACCAATTCAATGGAATTTACAGATTGTATCTTAAAACACAGAATAGCTAAGAAGACAGTGTAGGGAGAGGAGGAGGTGTCGTAAAAATCATGAGGGGGGCTTAGGTAACAGGCAGACAGTGTCCAGTGTAGGAGAACAGACAGGGGAAATATATAGCTTTACATAGAGCATATACTGACATAAAGTTATATATCAACATTGAATCAATATCTATAGAGATGTGAAATTGTATATACAGGGGGAATACAAAAGTTAAGAAAAGACAAAAGTGTGGACATAGGCTTACCTGTGTACCTATGTATAAAGAATGTGGAATATACAATGTAATTGACTAAATGAAAGTACATTACAAAAAATTTTGATAATGTGTTAAGAATCCAGAGTCCACATTTAGTCCAGAATTAAACAGGTTGAAGTGCATTATCATTTTCATTTCAAAGGTTTTTCTTTCCATGGTGTTATTGAAGTTGCCTCTGAGAATTTTGATTTTGAGGTTTTGGATGGAGTGGTCAGGTTGGGTGAAATGGTGACCAACAGGGGTGCAGTATTTTGTTTCACAGTGGTTTTTGATTAAGTGTCTGTGTAAGTTCATTCGAAGGTGCAGTTTTTGGCTTGTTTCTCCAATATAGCATCCCATTTCACATGCAGTGCAATGTATCATGTATACCACTGCATGTGAAATGGGATGCTATATTGGAGAAACAAGCCAAAAACTGCACCTTCGAATGAACTTACACAGACACTCAATCAAAAACCACTGTGAAACAAAATACTGCACCCCTGTTGGTCACCATTTCACCCAACCTGACCACTCCATCCAAAACCTCAAAATCAAAATTCTCAGAGGCAACTTCAATAACACCATGGAAAGAAAAACCTTTGAAATGAAAATGATAATGCACTTCAACCTGTTTAATTCTGGACTAAATGTGGACTCTGGATTCTTAACACATTATCAAAATTTTTTGTAATGTACTTTCATTTAGTCAATTACATTGTATATTCCACATTCTTTATACATAGGTACACAGGTAAGCCTATGTCCACACTTTTGTCTTTTCTTAACTTTTGTATTCCCCCTGTATATACAATTTCACATCTCTATAGATATTGATTCAATGTTGATATATAACTTTATGTCAGTATATGCTCTATGTAAAGCTATATATTTCCCCTGTCTGTTCTCCTACACTGGACACTGTCTGCCTGTTACCTAAGCCCCCCTCATGATTTTTACGACACCTCCTCCTCTCCCTGCACTGTCTTCTTAGCTATTCTGTGTTTTAAGATACAATCTGTAAATTCCATTGAATTGGTTAGTATTGCTTCAGACTTGATAAAGGAAGGAACTCTTCCGAAAGCTTGTCATCTTATAAATGTATAGTTAGTCCAATAAAAAAAGTATCATTGCTCAATGCAATACTCTTGTTATTTTGATATCTAAATCTCTGGACTAACATGGCTACTCCAATCAACGTGACTATGGAAGATACTGAATATAGCCATAATAAGAAGCAAATCATGAAACTGATCACAAAAGAAACACAGATCAACAGTGATATATACTTCCTATCATCCTGCAAAAAAATGAATCTCATTCCAAATGGACTGAAAATTAAGAATCCACTTGCAACCACTCATAACTGTGAGTATGCTGAAAAACTTTGCAGACGTACCAGTGAGAAACTGAGAAATAACCTAATTCATCAACTATATAGCAAAAAGCAAATAATAAAAGACCAAAAGCAGCTCCTACTACAAAAACTACAAGAAAATAATGGGTACAATGAAGAAATTAAAAAAGAAATGCAACACTTCCACAAAGCACAACAACAAAATTTTATCAAGAAGAAAAAGAAGAAACTTGCATGCCTGTCACAAAACAGAATAAAACACCAAATGCAAGAAAACAGAGCTCCACGTGACAGATCAACTACAACTTCAACAACAAATGACCAAACGTCCACAGACAATAACAGCACCTCATTTAAAACACAAACTGTCACCAACCAAGAAAACCACACAGAAAACTCAGGGATTGTGAACCTTTGAAAATACCACCTGTCAGAGCCAGAGATATCAGTACTGTGTAAAGGATTATCATTCTGTCCAAGTACAAATCTAGACAAAATCCAACTGTACTCAGACTTAGAAGAATTCTTCAGGAGATTGCGGCTAAAAGAATTCTTCTATGACAAAGAAAATACCAGCACTATGGAGGACTACAATGGAAGAAAAAAGAACACAGTCTTTACACCTGCACCAGGACGCAACACAAAATTGGACAGCTATATTGAAAGCTTCCGGTTGAGAACTGCATCTCTGCTCAACACACAGCAGAAAAAAATAATGTATAACCTCTCACACTTAGAAAAAAACGCTATAAAAAACTTAAGAAATAATGAAAACATTACCATTAAGCCTGCGGACAAGGGAGGAGCAGTGGTGATCATGAATACACAGGACTACATCACAGAGGGAAATAGACAATTATCAGATCAAACTTATTACAAAAAACTAGAAAAGGACCCCACCCAGGAATACACTTTGCAACTTAGAAAACTAATTAAAACATTCCCTAAACACACGCAACATAAACTGGACAAACTGGTGCCCTCTAACCCAAGCATAGGGACATTCTACATGCTCCCAAAAATCCACAAACCAGGGAACCCAGGAAGACCAATAATAACAGGCATGGACACTCTGACTGAGCAACTATCGGGCCTAGTGGAGAATATTCTTAAGCCCTTAGTTATTAACACCACTAGCTTTATAAAAGACACCACTGATTTTCTTAACAAAATCAGCCAGATAACAGAATTGCCAGAGGATACTATACTTGTGACAATGGATGTGGAATCCCTGTACAGCAATATTCCACATAAAGATGGTATTGATGCCTGCTTAAACTTTCTTTCCTGCAACAGCCTTAACCAGACATATAGTGCTTCTACAGTCAGTAAACTTACAGAATTTATACTTACTCACAATTATTTCATCTTCAACCACTCCATCTACTTACAAATCATGGGAACAGCCATGGGCACCAAAATGGCACCACAGTACGCAAACCTCTTCATGGCTGACTTAGAACAGAGATTCCTAGCCACTCACCCTCACAAACCATTCAAATACTTTCGCTACATCGATGATATTTTCATCATATGGACAGAAGGAGAAAAAAACCTTGAACATTTTCATAAATCATTTAATCTATTTCATGCATCAATCAAGCTTAAAATGAACTTCTCTAGAGACTGTGTCAACTTCCTGGATACAACAATATCCATCACAAATGGCAAACTGCACTCATCTGTATACAGGAAACCAACAGATAGATGCAGCTACCTCCACAGCTCCAGCTCCCACCCCAATCACATTAAAAAATCCATAATCTACAGTCAGGCTACAAGATACCACAGAATTTGTTCAGATACCAAGGACCGTGACAAACACCTCATCACATTGTCCCAATCATTCAGAGAAAAAGGTTACAAAACAAGGATTATAAATAAAAAAATTAACTCTGCCCTCAATACCCCACATGAACACTTACTACAATACAGGGAGAAGAAAAACATATCACGTATCCCACTAGTAGTCAAATACAACCCTGCTGTGGAAGGGATACGAAAAATCATAAAAGACTTACAGCCACTACTCTTAGAGGATCCCACACTCAAAAAAATCTTTCCAAAACCCCCAATCCTGGCATACAGACAAGCACCTAACCTAAAGCAGAAACTGGTACATAGGAAGCTACCCCTTGAGAAAAAGGACACTCAGAATGGAACCAAGTGCTGCTATAAAGCTCGCTGCAAACTGTGTCAACACGTTTGTGAAAGCAGCACAGTAAATCACAATAATAAATCTTACAACATTAAAGGGGCATATTCATGTATATCTGCAAATGTGGTATACATGATACATTGCACTGCATGTGAAATGGGATGCTATATTGGAGAAACAAGCCAAAAACTGCACCTTCGAATGAACTTACACAGACACTCAATCAAAAACCACTGTGAAACAAAATACTGCACCCCTGTTGGTCACCATTTCACCCAACCTGACCACTCCATCCAAAACCTCAAAATCAAAATTCTCAGAGGCAACTTCAATAACACCATGGAAAGAAAAACCTTTGAAATGAAAATGATAATGCACTTCAACCTGTTTAATTCTGGACTAAATGTGGACTCTGGATTCTTAACACATTATCAAAATTTTTTGTAATGTACTTTCATTTAGTCAATTACATTGTATATTCCACATTCTTTATACATAGGTACACAGGTAAGCCTATGTCCACACTTTTGTCTTTTCTTAACTTTTGTATTCCCCCTGTATATACAATTTCACATCTCTATAGATATTGATTCAATGTTGATATATAACTTTATGTCAGTATATGCTCTATGTAAAGCTATATATTTCCCCTGTCTGTTCTCCTACACTGGACACTGTCTGCCTGTTACCTAAGCCCCCCTCATGATTTTTACGACACCTCCTCCTCTCCCTGCACTGTCTTCTTAGCTATTCTGTGTTTTAAGATACAATCTGTAAATTCCATTGAATTGGTTAGTATTGCTTCAGACTTGATAAAGGAAGGAACTCTTCCGAAAGCTTGTCATCTTATAAATGTATAGTTAGTCCAATAAAAAAAAAAAAAAAAAAAAAAAAAGTATCATTGCTCAATGCAATACTCTTGTTATTTTTATATATATATATATATTGTATATATATATATATATATATATATATATATATATATATATATATATATATATATATATATATATAGTGCAACAATAACGGGTCTCCTTGAAGTGGTAAACCAAAGATGAGGAAAATTCGTCAATACTGCTTAAAGGGACACTGAACCCAAATGTTTTCTTTCGTGATTCAGATAGAGCATGCAATTTTAAGCAGCTTTCTAATTTACTCCTATTATCAATGTTTCTTCGTTCTCTTGCTATCTTTATATGAAAAAGAAGGTATCTAAGCTTTTTTTCTTGGTTCAGACCTCTGGACAGCAGTTTTTGATTGGTAGATGAATTTATCCTCCAATCAGCAAGGACAACCTAGGTTGTTCACCAAAAATGGGCCGGCATCTAAACTTACATTCTTGCATTTCTGTCATGGAGGTAACAACTTTACAAGACAAAAATGTGAAATGTAACACTATTGTGATTTGGTAACACTAGCTTCAAAGTGAAACCAAGTAGTATAGTGTAAAGTTGTTATAAAGTATAGTTTTCAGGATATACTGAATACTTAATTATATACCCAGGTGTCACGTTAGACCCTTATTGAGGGAGAAGCGACATGTTAGACATTAGATATAAAATATGCGAAAATAGAATCTCTATTTGTAATCCTCAGTGATCTCTGTAGAAAATCCTTAAGTAAGGTAAACACAAATTTCAGAGTTGTAATCCACAATGAAAGGTTAGAAGTAGTTATTCATCAAATAACATTTAGACAGTCACACTTGGTATGAATCTTAATATTCTGCTGAGGATAATACACAATTGGAAAACACAGCCTCAATCTGAAGCAGATCACAAATCAGGCTAATGCAAAGTATGTGCACAGTATGTGTTGAACTAGTAATCCCAGTTAGCATGAGAAGCGGTAGATATACAGGCAGAGAAACACAAAACAGTAGTTGTGGAAGGTTAGAAAATGTTACTCACAAAGTTTGTTGTCCGAACCTGCTGCCTGTTCTGACTCCTTGTGCGCGCACAATTTGGTCCCAATCACTTCCTGTTAGTGTTGCAAGAAACAGATCCCTGCTTGTAGAAAAAAGGAAACAGCTTCTCTGTAGTTGTTAAGATGCCAAGACACTACAGGCTAGGAATTAGCAAGAAGTTAGAGGTCTGCAGATTCCAATGCTGACAGGAGTGTTGTCCTCTTGTTAAAGAAATGACTTTGTTAAACAATGAATCCTGAGGAGGAAAATTGAAGTTAGGTATCTGTGAAAATCTCAGAGAGTAAGGCTCAGAGTTACTCTAGATAGAGAAACAAAATACTAAGCAATGCTAGTTAGGAGAGCAGGTGTTAAAATAGGTGATGAATCACTGTGATTGGTGAACCAACTTAAAGGTGCAGTAACAGTCAAAACCCTGACATGATCCCCCCGTCAAGCAAGCTGATCCTCAGCTTAAGGTCTAGGAGAATCCGGGAATTTCTGATGGAACTGGGAGACCAATTTAGGAGCATAGATATTAGTAGAAGGTTCCCACGTATCATCATCCTTGGTGAAGTTCTTCCATCTAACCAAGTATTGCAATACTCCTTTGGAAATCCTAGAGTCAATAATCTGATCAACCTCATATACATCGGTATCTTGTAATTCAAGAGACGAAGGTGTGTGAGAAGCTTGAACTCTGGTTGGGTTATAAGGCTTGAGGAGAGATACATGAAATGTAGCATGTATTTTCATGGAAGAGGGTAGGTCTAAAGTAACGGCGTTAGGATTGACTACTTTGAGAATTTTGAAAGGTCCACAAAACTTTTGTGTTAGTTTCCTACTTGGCACTTGTATTCGTAGGTTCTTGGTTGATAACCATACTTGGTCTCCGATTTTATACTTAGGAGGATCTCTATGTCTTAAGTCGTAGTGATATTTCTGTGAGTTTTGAGCCTTAATAATGTTCTCTTTTATAAAATTGAAGTTGTCCTGTAAAGAATTATTCAACTCATCAACCAAAGGTGAATCAGAAGGGGTTGATGAGATGGAAGTGAAAGTGGGGTGGTATCCGTAATTTGCATAGAAGGGTGTAAGATTGGTTGAAGAATTAGTAAGGTTGTTATATGCAAATTCTGCGAAAGAGAGATATGAAATCCAATTATGTTGTTGATAAGCACAAAAACATCGTAGGTATTCGTCCAACCATTGGTTTATTCTCTCCACTTGTCCATTTGATTGAGGATGGAATGAAGTAGTGAATTGGTGTTTGATATTAAGGGCTTTGCATAAACATTTCCAAAACCTTGAAGTAAATTGAGATCCCCTGTCAGAAATCACAGTACTTGGTACTCCATGTAACTTGAGGATTTGATCCATAAAAAGTCTGGCTGTTTCAGGTGCAGTGGGTAATTTATGAAATGGTAGAAAGTGAGCCATTTTTGAAAAACTATCAACAACCACCATTATAGTGGTATGATTTTTAGAGGGAGGTAAATCCACTATGAAGTCTATGCCTATTTGTTTCCATGGTCTATCAGAAACAGGTAGGGGCATAAGTAGTCCATATGGGCTCTTTTTCTCTGTTTTGCAAGTTTGACATATAAGGCAGGTTTTTATGTAGTCAGAAATTGATCTTTTCATGTCTGGCCACCAATACGCTCTGCTGATCAACTCTAATGTACGTCTCTCTCCTGGATGACCTGCAAGAGGTGAATCATGCTGCTCTTGTAGAATTTGATGTCTTAAAGGTTCAGGTAAGAATATTCTGTCTTTGTAGTAATATATTCCATTCCGGTTAATTAGCTGAACCTTAGAGTTAGGTAGTGGCATATGTGAGAGCTTTTGTATGTCTGTTAAAATGTCAGAAGTTAAACCAATGAATCGTTCAGTCGGAATAATATTTGTATAACTGGTACTTTGAGATGGTGGACTCGATTGGCGAGAGAGGGCATCAGCCTTACCATTTTTACATGCCGGGCGATAGATTATCTGGAAATCAAATCTTGCAAAATACAGACTCCATCTAACCTGTCTGGATGAGAGAGTCTTATTATTTTGGAGATACTGAAGGTTTTTGTGGTCAGTATAAATCAAAAAGGTTTTCTTAGCCCCTTCTAGGAGGTGTCGCCAGAATTCTAATGATCTTCGGATTGCTAACAATTCCTTATCACCGATTGCGTAGTTTTTCTCAGCTGAACTCATGGATTTAGAAAAGAAAGAAATGGGATGCATCGGTTCATGAGGTGCCTTCTGTTGGGACAAGACTGCACCTATAGCATAGTCTGAAGAGTCCACCTCCAGAATATACTGAAGGTTAGGATTAGGTAGATGTAAGATGGGAGCTTTGGTGAACAATGTTTTCAGGTGTTCAAAGACAGCGGTATGTTGTTGTTCCCAAAGAAATGGGTGTGTAGTACCAGTAAGTTGAGTCAATGGTTTAACAATTCTAGAAAAATTCCTTATGAATTTTCTATAATAATTAGCAAAACCTAGAAACCTTTGTAGGGATTTGCGGTCATGAGGTTGTGGCCAATTTTTTACTGCTTCAACCTTTTCAGACTGCATCTGTACGCCTTCTGAGGAGATGGTATACCCCAAAAAGGAAATAGTAGATTTGTGGAACGAACATTTCTCGAGCTTGGCATATAACTTATGTACCTTTAAACGGGCCAGCACCCAGCGTACGTGTTTTATGTGGTCAGAAATATTCTGAGAGTAGATCAGGATGTCGTCTAAATAGACAACTAAACAAACATCTAAGAGATCGCGAAATATATCATTTATAAAGTGCTGGAAAGTTGCGGGGGCATTACAAAGGCCGAATGGCATCACAAGATATTCAAAGAGCCCATACCTAGTTCTAAAGGCAGTGAGCCATTCGTCGCCTTCCCTTATACGAATAAGGTTGTAAGCCCCACGCAAGTCAAGTTTTGTGAACACTGTGGCATCAGTAAGTCGTTCGATCATTTCGGGAATTAAAGGGAGTGGATACCGATTTTTTACGGTCCGTTTATTGAGCTCCCTATAATCTATGATGGGACGAAGAGTGGAGTCTTTATTAGTCACAAAAAACATACCTGCAGCTGCAGGAGAGGTAGACGGTCGGATGAAACCTTTCTTTAGGTTGTCTTGCAGATATTCTTTTAAATGTTCTAGTTCAGGTTGGCTAAGGGGGTAAAGATGACCTACAGGTAGTGTTGCTCCTGGGATTAATTCAATTGGGCAGTCGTATACCCGGTGAGGTGGAAGTGTATCAGCTTCCACCTTACTAAACACTTCCTGGAAATCTAGATAGTGAGTCGGTATAGGAGGTACATCAGTGCTAGTGTGTAGTACTGCTGTTTGAGGAAAACAAGTATTTTTACAAAATGTTGATTGAAAGGTCAAAGTGAGTGATGACCAGTCTATATTAGGATTATGTAATTGTAGCCAGTATAGACCTAAAACAACTTGGAAATGTGGTGAAGGTATAACGTCAAAGGTAATATACTCAGTATGTCCCCCTTGAGTGGTCACTAATAAGGGAATTGTTTTGTGCGTGATAGGACCGTTTTCTAGTACGGAACCATCAATAACCTTGAGAGAGACAGGGTGTTTTTTTTCAACAGTGGGTATTTTATTAATTTGTACAGTGGTGTTGTCAATGAAATTGCCAAAAGCTCCAGAATCCACTATGGCATTGATTGGCAGACGTCTAAGGTCCCACTGTAACAAGAGAGATAAATTGCAATAAGAAGGTAGTTCATCAAGTCTTGTTACATTATTTACAATATTAAACTTACTCTTTTTGTTTTTAAGTAGAATGGGACAGACTGTGACCATGTGACTTGGGTTTGCACAATACATGCATAAGTGGTTGTTCCTTCTTCTCATTCGTTCTTCGGCAGTGAGTGGTCCCCTAATTACCCCGATATCCATAGGGGTGACGGGGTCATTAGTTGTAGGTCTTGAGTGTGTAGTGCTGGACGATGGGACCTTAGAAGCAGGTTCAGTGTAGGTGCGTTCTGCCTTACGTTCTCTTAGCCTACGATCAATCTGAGTTGCTACTTTCATGAGAGCATCCAGAGTACTTGGCATCTCTATCCTTGCTAGTTCGTCTTTAACGGAATCAGAGAGGCCGAGCCTAAACTGATTGCGGAGTGAAACCAAACTCCAGGCTGAATCGGAAGCATATAATTTAAATTCTGTGATGTAATCCTCCACAGATTTTTTTCCTTGTTTAAGGTTTCTCATTTTTTGTTCTGCTGTGAGTTGGATATCTGTATCACTGTATAACTCATCCATAGCAGAGAAAAACCCAGAGAAAGAATTTATTAGAGGGTCATTGGTTTCACATAGGTGGTCAGCCCATACCCTAGGTTCTGACCTGAGAAAAGATATTGTAGAGAGTACCCTTACCCTGTCTGTTGGGTAGGTGTGAGGTTTTAAGTTAAATAGGAGGTGGCAAGCATTTTTAAATTGTCTGTAAGACCGCCTGTCTCCAGAAAAGGAGTCAGGTAAACTAACTTGTGGTTCAATAGTTGAGGTGTGCGGGACTTTCAGATCCTTTATCAATTCTCTAAGAACCTGTGTTTCTAGTTGTAGGTCTAATATTGCTTGCCCCATTTTATCCACCTTTTGGTTTAGGTTAAATACAAACTGGGGTATTTCAGCAGGATCCATACTTGTGACGTAACTTTTTTAGGCTTAGTATTATGTCATGGAGGTAACAACTTTACAAGACAAAAATGTGAAATGTAACACTATTGTGATTTGGTAACACTAGCTTCAAAGTGAAACCAAGTAGTATAGTGTAAAGTTGTTATAAAGTATAGTTTTCAGGATATACTGAATACTTAATTATATACCCAGGTGTCACGTTAGACCCTTATTGAGGGAGAAGCGACATGTTAGACATTAGATATAAAATATGCGAAAATAGAATCTCTATTTGTAATCCTCAGTGATCTCTGTAGAAAATCCTTAAGTAAGGTAAACACAAATTTCAGAGTTGTAATCCACAATGAAAGGTTAGAAGTAGTTATTCATCAAATAACATTTAGACAGTCACACTTGGTATGAATCTTAATATTCTGCTGAGGATAATACACAATTGGAAAACACAGCCTCAATCTGAAGCAGATCACAAATCAGGCTAATGCAAAGTATGTGCACAGTATGTGTTGAACTAGTAATCCCAGTTAGCATGAGAAGCGGTAGATATACAGGCAGAGAAACACAAAACAGTAGTTGTGGAAGGTTAGAAAATGTTACTCACAAAGTTTGTTGTCCGAACCTGCTGCCTGTTCTGACTCCTTGTGCGCGCACAATTTGGTCCCAATCACTTCCTGTTAGTGTTGCAAGAAACAGATCCCTGCTTGTAGAAAAAAGGAAACAGCTTCTCTGTAGTTGTTAAGATGCCAAGACACTACAGGCTAGGAATTAGCAAGAAGTTAGAGGTCTGCAGATTCCAATGCTGACAGGAGTGTTGTCCTCTTGTTAAAGAAATGACTTTGTTAAACAATGAATCCTGAGGAGGAAAATTGAAGTTAGGTATCTGTGAAAATCTCAGAGAGTAAGGCTCAGAGTTACTCTAGATAGAGAAACAAAATACTAAGCAATGCTAGTTAGGAGAGCAGGTGTTAAAATAGGTGATGAATCACTGTGATTGGTGAACCAACTTAAAGGTGCAGTAACAGTCAAAACCCTGACAATTTCAAATAAAGAAACCAAGAGAATAAAGAACATTTGATAATAGGAGTAAATTAGAAAGTTGCTTAAAATTTCATGCTCTATCTGAATCATGAAAGAAAAAATTTGGATTCAGTGTCCCTTTAAGGAGGAGAAGTAAAATTCATTCCTTTAATAAACATAGATTAAAACAATCACAGGTTGACAAAGCACCAGTAAGGCATGAAACGCGTCAGTTGACGTCACTCTCCAACAGCACCTATGCTCCTAGGTCACTGCGATGTTTTCGCAAGCTGTGATTGTCTTAACCTATATTTATTAAAGGTAAGGATTTTACTTCTCCTCCTTAAGCAGTATTGTGCCTTCATTGCCGAATTTTCCTCATCTTTGGTTTACTACTTCATGGGGACACCTGTTATTGTTGTACCATTGTTCAGCCGAGCAGCTACTTCAGCTCCGGGAGAGATGTCGAAGCAGCCCCTGGCTACTATAAGAAATTTTGTTTCCTTTCTCTTTCTCTTTCTTTGAACTTAACTTTGCTCTGTATGTATATATATATATATATATATATATATATATATATATAGTCCAGCATTCACTTACAAGCTCTCAGCTAAGATTAAAAGCAAAAATGGAAGGGTTAGTTACCGCATTTGGCCAAATGGGACAAGCCCAGGTACCACGTCATAGTCCCTTCCAAAAATTTGGGACCCTAAAACAGCCACACAATGCAAGCTCTCAATCCAAAAAACTGGGAACAAGTGAAGGGTGCACAGGCTTATGTAATCACCCCAGACCTATACAAAACATGGAAGGAGACTGCACTCTCAGACCGGACCGGGTACACATCCCATGACCCTGCAACATGCTCAGCCCTGGGTGCTCACTGTCACTCACAGGAAGCTGTGCTGTCCCCAGAGTCCCAGGCAGTTAACCCCAGGTCTGGGTGCAAGAACCATAAGGAAAATTACAAAAAAATGAATACAACACACAGAGAAAATCCAGCACTCACTTACAAGCTCTCAGCTAAGATTAAAAGCAAAAATGGAAGGGTTAGTAACTAATGGAAGGGACCTTGACATGGTACCTGGGCTTGTCCCTTTTGGCCAAATGCGGTAACTTACCCTTCCTTTTTTCCCCAGGGCTGAGCATGTTGCAGGGTCATGGGATGTGTACCCGGTCCGGTCTGAGAGTGCAGTCCCCTTCCGTGTTTATATATATATATATATATATATATATATATATATATATATATATATATATATATAATCCTCTTAAACAAATGCACTCTCAGGTATTTTACTATGAACAAAAATCTGTTTTTATTGGAACGTTTTCGGGGAAAGGTTCCCCTTCATTAGCATAACCACAAACTGAAACATGCACTCTTAATATACACTCAGGTGAAATAACAAATTGCAAATAGCTGTGTGTACACTCAGTGAAATTACTTACATGCCGTGTTGGACCGCACTCAATGCGTTCCAAAAAACCCCTAACCGGAAATATTTTTAACAAGGTCATATCCAGTATAAACAAATACATGCCACTTTCAAATATTCATATTCATTATCAATTGTACATAAACCTCATTGAAAACCAATGTGTACAAAATTGTGTCAACACACAATCGCTTTTTGTATATATATACACACGTGCGTAACTGCATAAATACCCCAATCAAGGCGCAATCTTAAATCTAAAACCCAGAAAAACTGTTTTGCACCAGGGAGACTTTACTTACTTAGGAGTGATAGTGATCGCACTAAGTCAAAAGGCTCACAACTATAATTATCATGTTCTTCCTAAAGACAATCTCACCTTTGTGTCAATAGATTTGTGCAGTGTGGTGTGCATTCACCCTTCTCACTCCTTGCGTTATCAGGAAGTGACGTATGTCTGTTTTGTCAAATCATCTATAATTCATCCTACGAGTGGAGTATCACCACTATGTGTAGCAAACATTTTAGGTAAATTATATAATAATCCACATCCACATAAGTGACATGTCACTTTAGTAAATATGGCATGTATTCAAATAAAGCTAAAAAAAAGATAAGATAGCAGAAATACGGCTTGTCAGATGCAGCTGAACAGCTAAAGGAACTACTCTGATAAACTAATCATGTTAGAGAAAGGTTATATGTGTTCTCAGTACCAATGTATGTTACTTAGAGTATAATTGGAATCCAACCCAAACTGTGCTACAGTAAGGGATTATTCCATATCTCATATATCACATTGAAGACCCATATTAAGCTTGATTGTCTGAGTGACATGTGTTATCTGTATTAGAACTAAGCAGTCTATCTGCACTCGCCTGGATCCTAATGGTTTGTATCCATAAAAGATAACCTATTCATATACAGAATTGCTATCCCTGAGTTTAGGGAATGCTGTCACCAATAGTGCATACCAACATATTGTTAACATATTATATTGTCCTGCCCAAGACTCTCATGTAACAAAATTATATAACAAAATTGTGACCAGACAGTCCAACTTGGTACCGGCTGTATGGTACCTGAGGATACATAAGGGTACTTCACCAGGCATTTTACATCATTAGATTCCAGAGTGTGGATAAGATATGGTAACCCACCCGGAATCAAGTGATCCATCTGACAAGTGTGGCACCTTCGACAGATCCCACCCAAGTACAGACTGAGGGTATATGGCGGAAGACCCACCTAAAAAAGGTAGGTCACCCACCACGCCCTACATTTAGGTTCACATTGCCCGTGGCTGTACCCCAGGTGTGTAACTCCAATCTAGATGAGTGCCTTAAAGTCAGGTGGTGAATTTAAACCCCTCCGGGTGTATTTTCCCCAGCCGGTACATCCACTCAGTCTCATTTGATTTACTTAAAATGTTTGCTACACATAGTGGTGATACTCCACTCGTAGGATGAATTATAGATGATTTGACAGAACAGACATACGTCACTTCCTGATAACGCAAGGAGTGAGAAGGGTGAATGCACACCACACTG
Organism: Bombina bombina; assembly: GCF_027579735.1. NCBI lineage: Eukaryota > Metazoa > Chordata > Amphibia > Anura > Bombinatoridae > Bombina > Bombina bombina. The sequence goes on from NC_069500.1 coordinate 1,107,814,418, forward strand.
CACGAATCTATTGACACAAAGGTGAGATTGTCTTTAGGAAGAACATGATCGTTATAGTTGTGAGCCTTTTGACTCAGTGCAATCACTATCACTCCTAAGTAAGTAAAGTCTCTCTGGTGCAAAAAAGTTTTTCTGGGTTTTAGATTTAAGATTGCGCCTTGATTGGGGTATTTATGCAGTTACGCACGTGTGTGTATATATATATATATATATATATATATATATATATATATATATATATATATATATATATATACAAAAAGCGATTGTGTGTTGACACAATTTTGTACACATTGGTTTTCAATGAGGTTTATGTACAATTGATAATGAATATGAATATTTGAAAGTGGCATGTATTTGTTTATACCGGATATGACCTTGTTAAAAATATTTCCAGTTAGGGTTTTTTTTAAACGCATTGAGTGCGGTCTAACACGGCATGTAAGCAATTTCACTGAGTGTACACACAGGTATTTGCAATTTGTTATTTCACATGAGTGTATATTAAGAGTGCATGTTTCAGTTTGTGGTTATGCTGATGAAGGGGAACAGATTTTTGTTCACAGAAAAAGACCCGAGAATGCATTTGTTTAAGAGGATTATTTATTACATTTATGCACCCAGGCGGATGACGCTGGGAGGGTAACACTGTGGATTGGAATATATATATATACATGCACAAACTTTATTATATTCATTGTTTGAATGCCTTAAAACATGGTCTAAAGCTAATATTTCCTTGCAAAAAGCAGATTTGATACTCAAATACATCTGAATTATGTTGTCCTTGGTAAGAAAAACAGCATTCATCAATATTCCCTATAATAGCTGGTATTGAAAGCAATAGGCTGGATGTGCTGAGTCTGCCTTTGAGTTCAAGTGATGATTCAGTGGCCCACACAGATTTAATGATGTCTGCACAAGCAGTTTAAAATCTCTGCTGTTGGTTCTTTTTTATCTTATTCCTAAATTAAAGGTTTATCAGATTAAACAAAAAGGGTCTTTGTTTAACCCCTTAATGACCACAGCACTTTTCCATTTTCTGTCCGTTTGGGACCAAGGCTATTTTTACATTTTTGCGGTGTTTGTGTTTAGCTGTAATTTCCCTCTTACTCATTTACTGTACCCACACATATTATATACCGTTTTTCTCGCCATTAAATTAACTTTCTAAAAATACCATTATTTTCATCATATCTTATAATTTACTATAAAAAAAATTATAAAATATGAGGAAAAAATGGAAAAAAACACACTTTTTTTAACTTTGACCCCCAAAATCTGTTACACATCTACAACCACCAAAAAAAAAACATGCTAAATAGTTTCTAAATTTTGTCCTGAGTTTAGAAATACCTAATATTTACATGTTCTTTGCTTTTTTTGAAAGCTATAGGGCCATAAATACAAGTAGCATTTTGCTATTTCCAAACTACTTTTTTTCAAAATTAGCGCTAGTTACATTGGAACACTAATATCTTTCAGGAATCCCTGAATATCAATTGACATGTATATATTTTTTTTTAGAAGACATCCCAAAGTATTAATCTAGGCCAATTTTGGTATATTTCATGCCACCATTTCACCGCCAAATGCGATCAAATACAAAATATCGTTCACTTTTTCACAAATTTTTTCACAAACTTTCGGTTTCTCACTGAAATTATTTACAAACAGCTTGTGCAATTATGGCACAAATGGTTGTAAATGCTTCTCTGGGATCCCCTTTGTTCAGAAATAGCAGACATATATGGCTTTGGCATTGCTTTTTGGTAATTAGAAGGCCGCTAAATGCTGCTGCGCACCACACGTGTATTATGCCCAGCAGTGCAGGGGTTAATTAGGGAGCTTGTAGGGAGCTTGTATGGTTAATTTTAGCTTTAGTGTAGTGTAGTAGACAACCCAAAGTAATGATCTAGGCCCATTTTGGTATATTTCATGCCACCATTTCACCGCCAAATGCGATCAAATAAAAAAAAAACGTTAAATTTTTCACAATTTTAGGTTTCTCACTGAAATCATTTACAAACAGCTTGTGCAATTATGGCACAAATGGTTGTAAATGCTTCTCTGGGATCCCCTTTGTTCAGAAATAGCAGATATATATGACTTTGGCGTTGCTTTCTGGTAATTAGAAGGCCGCAAAATGCTGCTGCGCATTACACGTGTATTATGGCTAGCAGTGAAGGGGTTAATTAGGAAGTTTGTAGGGAGCTTGAAGGGTTAATTTTAGCTTTAGTGTAGAGATCAGCCTCCCACCTGACACATCAGACCCCCTGATCCCTCCCAAACAGCTCCCTTCCCTCCCCCACCCCACAATTGTCCCCGCCATCTTAAGTACTGGCAGAAAGTCTGCCAGTACTAAAATAAAAGCTTTTTGGGGGGTTTAGGTTTTTTTTAAAAAAAAATAATAATTATTCTGCTGTATAGGACCCCCCTTAGCCTCCAACCTCCCTGATCCCCCCCAAAACAGCTTTGTAACCTTCCCTATCTGCCTTATTGGGGCCATCTTGGCTACTGGCAGCTGTCTGCCAGTACCCAGCTTACACAAAAAAGTGCTTTTTTTTCTTAGTTTTTTTTTTCTGTAGTGTAGCTTCCCCAAACCCCCCCCCCCCCCACCACAAACCCCAACCACCTCATTGATCGTTTTTTTTTTTCAGTTATTTTAAACTGATTGCACCTTTTTCTGTAGTGTAGCGGTTCCCACCCGCTCCCTCCCCGTGCACGCGCCCGCCCCCGCCCTCCCGTGCACGCGCGTGCGTCCGTGCGCGCCCCCGGGCATCCCCGCCCACGATCCCGCCCCCCTCCACATCTCCAGGGCCATCGATGGCCGCCACCCGCCTCCCGGTAATGCTTCCACCCACCAACGAAGGAAGCCACCGATCTCCGGTGCAGAGAGGGCCACAGAGTGGCTCTCTCTGCATCGGATGGCTTCAAAAGGTTATTGCAGGATGCCTCCATATCGAGGCATCACTGCAATAACCGGAAAGCAGCTGGAAGCAAACAGGATCGCTTCCAGTTGCTTTCCACACCGAGGACGTGCAGGGTACGTCCTCAGGCATTAACTGCCTTTTTTTTGAGGACGTACCCTCGGTCGTTAAGGGGTTAAGAACTTTGGGAAAGGTAACAAATTTAGTGAAAATATATTTTTATTTATATTACATGATCTTTTTTGTCATTATAAACTTGTATTGTTGAAACAGATGGATTTCATAGCAAAGTTTAAATATATCCAAACCAAAGGAAACACTGTGACTTCCATGCCAGGGCCAAGTACCTATCTTTTCATTTTACAGTAACTTGCTGGATTCTTTCCTTATGTCACTTGAGCAGAAAGGACATGTGAGATTTCAGATTTCTCAAAAGTTTTCTTTTTATAAGATGTGAAGCTAACATTGCTCAACAAAACCACAATGGAATGTGAATACTGTAATACATAAGTGTTAATATATAATGGAACATTTTTGCAAAACATTTCTGCAATTCAACAGCAGTATCATAAAAACCTATTGTGTACTTCAGCTACAATGAACTTGCTAATGGTAGTGTAGTCAAGGATAGAAGTCAAGACAAATTTCAACAGCAAACTTTGTCAAACAATTCCTACGAGAATTAAAATGGACACTTAATTTTTCTGCAATTATTGGTCTCAGGTGATCATTCTAGGTACAGAAATCAAGAGGTCTATGTTTTAAACCCAAGGCCCAATGATCAAGGATTCTCCAGCTTGGTGAAAAACTATAGTGCAGACTTCACAGGGGCTGAACTCTCGACATTCTCTAAGAAAAAGGGAGGAACCTGAAAAGTCCCAGAGAGATGAGAGATCCTTCCCAAAAAGCTCAGATGAGATTATCTAAAATTATGCTCCAGCACTGCTAGATCTCTCACAAGATTCTAAACAGGAAAAATGCATTTCCTACATTTCTGTAAAGAGAGAAAGGCACAGTGCACTGAAATACAGAAATGCAGGAAAGATCGTTAGAGAAGTATAGCAAAATCTGCCTCTCTAGAATCTTGTGAGGAATCTCGCAGTGCTGGAGGATCATTTTAGATCATCTCACCTATCAAGCCCCCTAGATACACAATATTTAGTTACATTTCAGTAAAATATATATTGTTCTTAAATTACACAGATCGACATGTTTATCTTCACCTCCCCTTGCATTCTAAGTGAAAAATCAATCATTCATTTTTATCACAGTAAAAAAAACATAATTTATGCTAACCTTATAAATTCATTTATTTCATGGTGGTGAGATTCCACGATCCATTTCTCCTGGGAATTACGCTTCTCTACCTCTAGGAGGAGGTAAAGATTCCCAAACCCCAAGAGCTCTATATAATCCCTCAAACCTCACCTTATTCTAAACAATAGCCAAGTAAAAGTAAGGTAAGAAAAAGAAACAAGAGCCCCAAAAAAAAAAAAAAAACTGGAGCAGGGAAAAAAAAATGTGTTTAAAAAAGAAATAAACCCTTAGACAGATAGGGTGGGGTCTTGTGGACTCTCACCACCATGAAAGAAATTAATGTATCAGGTAAGCATAAATGATGTCTTCTTTCACACAGGTGGTGAGAGTCCATGATCCATTACTGCTGGGAACTAATACATAATAACATAAAGGGAGGGATTTAAAAAAACATCTATATCGGGGGCGGAGCTTGGCTGTTCAGGAACATGGCCATCTAGAGAAATAGCTCCTAGGCCCACGCTACCTAAAGCCAGCAGCCATCATAGACCAGAGTCCCAAAAACAATTCCTCTACTGTAACAGGCAAAACGTCACCTGAGCCCCGGATTACCAAGCCAGACTGCCGCAACGGAAGATACAGCAAGGGCTGGGCACGCTACATCTGTGCATCGGATCCGGAGTGAACCAACTGCCGACGGAAGATTCGGGCCCCCATAGAAAAGAGGTGAGCGGACACTCGCATGCCGACTGACCACGGACCCGGGGAAAGTATAGAGGGGTAAGCGACCTCGCGGCTGCAGACGGAAGCCTCACTCCACTCACGCGACAAGGGCAAGGCCTACACCCTAATGGCCCGGGAGGTTAAAAAGCAGGCAGTGTGTGGAAAATTAAGATCATAGCAGATCTACACTTTGGCCGGGATAGTAAAGGCAAAAGCAGGGGAAGCTGGGCATAAAAGTCTACAGTTGCCTAACCACAACACGGCCCACTAATCCCGACCCTGATATAAGCATATAATATACAGCCCCACGCAGCCAGAAAAGTAACGCAGCCAAAATACACAGCACTCATAGCCTTAACCCTCCGGAAACAGGGAAGCAATCATATAAAATAGTAGAGTCCAGTAAATAGCAACTCAGAACAAAGGGCATAGCTGAAGGGGACTAATAAAAAGAATACAAGGGGAAAAAAAAGAAAGAAAAACAAATAAGAAAATTTAAGACATCAACAAACAAACAAACCCTTCTCTCCCATACATACTCACAAATATGTCAGGCCGCAGATCTGTTAAGCCAGATACAAACTCACATTCCAAAATGATGCAGCAATTTCTCAAACCCATAGAGGGGTGCACACCGCCTACAAACTCTGAACCTGGAATTCAGGCGACATCAGAAAAGCCACAAGACACAGTACCTATGCCACCTGAAACTACCAATATAACAAAAGAAGATCTAAAATCTTTATGTACCAAAGATGACCTTAGGGAGATGATTTCTGAGGTCAAAAACTGGTATGGCAATTTAAAAAAAGATATGAAAAGAGTGACGCAAAGAGTTACAAATTTAGAGGAAAGTCAAAACACAACCTGCAATGATATACAGCATATGTCCCGCTTGGTATATGACCAAGAGGAAACTATATACAATTTGGCATAAAAAGTGGAAGATTTAGATAACAGAGGGAGAAGGAACAATCTCAGAATAAGAGGAATCCCTGAATCTATACAACCTGGATCGCTAGAAGGTTGTCTGCAGGACTTATTTCGCACAATCAAAGGGAACAGCAGCGCACCAGAAGTAGCCATAGAACGGGCACACCGCACTCTAAGACCGAAACCGCCACCCAAAGCACCCCCCCCCCCCCGAGATGTGATACTAAAACTACTCCACTTTAAAGAAAGGGAAGAAATCCTAAAACATTCAAGGCAAAAACAGGACTTAACCCATGCAGGGAATCGCATCCAGATCTTTACAGACCTTAGCCCTGCAACACTCCAGAATCGCGTAAGCATCATCGCGACAAGAGGAGACACCACAGCAATTTACAAAAACCAAGATGATCTCTCACATTTTTGCGAAGCATTGAAAATAAACATAAAGACACAGGAGCAATTGACAGACGACAATTCAACGCTCCAAACAACCAAAGGCGGGACCAGACCTTCATTGGGGAAGAACAACAGACAGGATCTAGCAACACAGTCCACTGTCACAAACAGTGCCAATGAACAGGAGAAGTCACCTCAAGCACATAACACCCCGCAGGCATTGGAGCAAAGGGACAATAACATATGAACTGGGAGAACAGGTATAATGTAACCAAAATGTTGATAATTTAAATGCTGGCTTAGGTAGCGGGGATACTACCCTGCACATTGATAGTTCACTTTTTCAAAAGTATTGTTGGTATTGTCTTGTTCTTAATTCTGTATACACTGTTTATATTTTTAACACGGCCTGTGAGCCGTGCTTCTCGTATACTGCATTACTGTTCACAGTTCGTACCTCTCACTAGTCTACAAAAGTTTGACAAGCACATAGATTGATTATAAATCTGCACGAAGAACGTAACAAACTTATAAAATATGAGTCAATAGGGAATACTTATAGATAGTCAAACCAAACAAAAAGAACAATCCAAAACAATTGCTTCAAGACTGATCAGCAACAGATAGGATGTCAAAACACACGCTTAAACTAATAACTATTAATGTAAAGGGTCTCAATAGCCCTGAAAAGAGATCAATAGCATTTAACCAACTGTATAGAGAGGGAGGAGACATTATCTGTATACAAGAGACACACTTCAAGAGAGGGAGGGAGCCTAAATTTATACACCATAGATACAGAACATACTACCTAGCATCTGCAAACACCAACAAAGGAGGGGTAGGCATTTTCATAAAGAATACGATTCCCTTTAACCCAAACTTTATACTTAGAGATCCAGAAGGTTTTTTTCTGTTGATCAGGGGAACCCTGTACAAATCACAGGTGACATTAGCCAGTATATACTTACCTAATAAAGGGCAACAAATAAAATTCAAGCAAATAGCGCAACTTTTGTTAGAACACACAGTTGGAGTACTATATTTAACAGGGGACTTTAACTTGCCTTTAGATCCTGCATGAGACACCTCTACGGGCAGAACACATACATCACAAAAGGTTATAAAGACCATAGACACACAACTCCACTCCCTCAGGATACATGATATTTGGAGGACTTTGAACCCTGATACACAGGATTACACCTTTTACTCTCACCCACATCAGGTTTACACTAGAATTGACTACCTGCTAGCAGACCAGATAGGGTTATCCTTGATAGAAAATTCTAACATACTACCCATAGTATGGTCCGATCACGCACCAGTACAGTGTACAATAACATGGCCCGACATCCCCACACGTCCCTTTACATGGAGACTGGACGAACATATCCTGGAACACCACTTGGCAAAAACAGCGGTAGACTCAGTACTGGGACATTACTTCGAGGAAAACATCTCAGATAACATGCCAAACACCACTATATGAGAGGCACACAAATGTGTAGTACTGGGAGAATACATCAAACATAAAGCTAGGGAGGTTAGGGAACATCGCCAATTTACAAACTCCTCGTTATCCCAAATTAGATACTGGGAGTCAGAGCTAAAAAAAGATCCCACCTCCACTACTACACTACAGGCACTTACTAAGGTCAAGACTGACCTAAACAAACACCTAGTTAAAGAATACCAAAGAAAGGCTTCCAAGTTACAACAGAAATATTTTGACATGAACGACAAAATTTGACCCTCACTAGCTAAAGCCCTAAAACGGAAAACATTGAGTACTCATATATACACACTTACGGACACAGCAGGGGTTAAGCAGAATGACAGCAAAGAAATAGCAGAGACATTTAGATCTTATTATGAAAAACTCTATAACATCAGAAATGACAGCTCACAGACAGACTTGGACAAATATTTAGAGGAAATCAGTTTACAAACACTCACGGAGGAAGAAACTGAACACCTAGATAGGCCAATCACGAGTGAGGAAATCAAAATAGCCATAAAAAGTATGCCAAACGGCAAAAGCCCAGGACCAGATGGTCTAGGGATAAAATACTACAAAACCTATCTACACCGGCTGCTGGCCCCCTTGACGTCCCTCTTTAACTCACTACTGAAAGAGGGTGGGTTTACTGACCAAATGTTAGAGGCAAACATCACAGTACTCCCCAAACCAGGCAAAAGCCCAGACAGGCCAGAAAATTTTCGCCCCATCTCACTATTAAATTCGGACGTCAAAATATACGCCAAAGTATTAGCCAATAGAATCAATAGATACTTGCCCAAATTAATACACGCAGATCAAGTAGGATTCGTACCGGGAAGAGAAGCACAAGATAACACGCTAAAGGCACTAGAATTGATAGCACATGCACAACATCATCACATCCCCTCAGTATTCATTTCGACTGACGCTGAAAAAGCTTTTGATCGGGTACATTGGCCATTTCTAAAAGCAGTCCTGAACAAAATGAAATTTAGTAACACATTTCTAGAACAAATCTTTGCATTATACAGAAATCCCACGGCCAGAGTAAAAGTAAATAGCTTACTATCCGATAGATTCAAGATAAGAAACGGCACCAGGCAGGGCTGCCCCTTGTCGCCGCTTCTGTTTGTTATGACAATAGAGGTCTTGGCGCAGAGAATTTGCGAAGAAAGGTCTATCACAGGGATTCCCACTAAAACATTTGAACACAAATTAGCGCTGTATGCAGATGACGTACTCCTAACGCTAACTAAAGTAGACAAATCAAATGACAAAACCCTGGCTGCCTTTGAGGAATACGGATATTTCTCCAACTTCCACCTCAATATTACTAAGTCAGAATTATTAAACATCACATACAACACAGAGGAGCTAGAAGAGACTATACAAGGTGGTACATTGAGACAACAAAAGGAAAAATTACAAAGTACTAGAAAATGCACTTATAGCGGATCTGTCCATGTGGAAAAACAAATCAATCTCATGGGTGGGGAGAATTAATGTGGTCAAAATGAACGTGCTCCCCAGGTTGCTATACCTACTCCAAACCACACCAATCCCACTCCCCAACAACTACATACACAAGATACAAAATTTAATAGAACAGTACATATGGGGAGGAGCTAGACCCAGAGTGGCCAGAAAGACACTATACATGCCCAGGGACAGAGGTGGCCTTGGGGTACCTAATATACAAATATACAAGCAAGCGATCACATTGCACAGACTACTTGACTGGTGCCACAGGGGCCCTAACAAAATATGGGTGCAACTGGACTGTGACAACATGAATACCAAAAATGCAGGATTGGGGGCATGGACACGGGAAAAAGACAGACCATTAGCAACAACAACATATCCCTTGTTAGTGGACTTTTACACGCAATGGGACAGACTAATTAATAACTCTACGAACATATCCTCGAGACACTCTCCGCTGACACCAATATATCAAAACGCCTCCATACCCTGGAATCGCTCGGATAGAGAGACAGACCACAACACACCCTTTGCAGAATGTACCCTGATGGCGCTGACTATAGATGGCAATCTTAAAACACATTCCGACATTTCGGAAGAGCTACCAGACATAAACATGAACTGGTTTACTTACACTCAACTAAACCATTACTTAGCTACACATAAACATAAAGAAAGTTTGATGAGACAGCTAACCACATTTGAAAAGTTGTGCACACGAAACTCATCTGTGGCACACGCAATCTCCTTATTATATAAAATCCTAACTGAAGGAGATCTCCAGATATCCCCTACATATACTAAACAGGGGGAAAAAGAATTAAACACAGAGTTCACCCTTCAGCAATGGCAACAGGCCTTTCAAATAACCAAAACAACCTCGATCTCACTGAGAGTACAGGAATCAAGCTACAAATTCTTGGCTCGATGGTACTTAACCCCGAGGAGATTGCAGCGCATATATAAACATGCCTCAAGCAAATGCTGGAGAGACTGTGGGGGTGAAGGATCACCAACATATATGGTGGGACTGCAACAAACTAGACAACTACTGGGTGGGTATCGTTAGTCACATGGAGAGCACCATAGGGAAACCACTGCAACATAGCATAACTACACTACTGTATTTAACACTTCCCAAAATAGAATGTAAAGCAGATAAGGCCTTATTGTTACTCATACTTAACAGCGCAAAGTTACTGATACCAAAGCACTGGAAATCCAGAACAGTCCCTACCATAGCGGAATGGAAAGGACAAGTAGATACACTTCTTAGCCTCGAAAGATACCATCATGTACAACAGGGAACAGTAGAAGTACACGAGCTTATGTTGGAAAGGTGGGATGCGAACAGATGAACCATAGAGAGTTGACACAGGATAAAAACATAGTCGAATGAAGCTAACTCGAGCAGGAAATATTAGACAGGGTGAGGGGACGAACTTATGTCACACTGATGACAAGTGCTTAGAAAGGTAAAATAAGCTTGCATAATGTGACATTTTTACATATAGTCTTGCATATGCATTTATATTTGTTGTTCCATTTCTGTTTTACCTTTTCTCCTCCTTGGGATATAAAGTAAAAATACGTCACTCTACCAGAGTTGACAACAAAGTACAACAGACTGACAAGAACTGAGAACTGAAAAGTTCCGCCATGGACAGTTAGTAACCTGTTGCAGATACTCCAAAGGAACAAACAGGCCTTAATTTAGTTCTGAACAATGCCTTATACAATGTTGTGTTTTACTATGCATTCATTTTTGTATTTATGCAAAATCATTCAATATAAAAATAATTAAAAAATAAAAAATAAAAAAAAAATCTATATCACTGAGAAAATAAATTCACAATTCCAATAAAGATTATATATTATTTTTTTAATTTATTTTTTAAATGCACTTAAAAAAATGAAACAGGCAAAAGATTCCTCAGAAGAAGCAAACACATCAAAATGGTAGAACTTTGTAAAAGTATGCAAAGAAGACCAAGTAGCTACCTTGCAAATTTGGTCAACTGAAGCCTCATTCTTAAGGGCCCATGAATTGGAAAACTGATCTAGTAGAATGAGCAGTAATCCGTTGTGGTGGAGGCGGTCCTGCCTCCAAAAAAGTCTTGTAAATCAAAAGTTTCAACCATGAAACCAAAGAAACAGCAGAAACTTTCTGTCCTTTTTGGTGATGTAATACTTTAAAACTCTAACAAAATCCAAAGTATGCAAAGATCTTTCTGAAGCATTCTTGGGATTAGGACACAAAGAAGGAACATTTTTTCTGCTAAAGTCGTCTGAGGAAACAACATTAGGCAAAAAATCAAATGTAGTTCGTAAAACAGACTTACCCTGATGAAAAATAAGAAGGAGGATCATACGAAAGAGCAGACAACTCAGAAACTCTTCTAGCAAAAGAGATAGCCAAAAGAAACAGCACTTCCAAGAAAGTAGTTTAATGTCTACCTTATGCATAGTTTCAAAGGGAGGAGCCTTCAAAACTCTTAACACTAAGTTAAGATTCAGAGGAGGAGAAATTGGCTTAATAACAGCTTTTATATGAACCAAAGCCTAGAAAAAAATCATTAATATCAGAAAGATTAGCAATCTTTCTATGAAACAGAAATGAATGAGCAGAAATCTAATCGATCAAAGAACTGGCAGATAAACCATTATTCAAACCATCCTGAAAAACTGCAGAATCCTAGGAATTCTAAAAGAATTCTAAGAATAACCATGATCCAGACACCAAAAAATAAAGGCGTTCCAGACCTTTTGATAAATTCTCCAAGTTACAGGCTTTCAGACCAGAATAAAAGTTCCAATCAGAGAAACCTCGGTGTGTAAGAACTAACAGTTTAATTTCCATACCATCAAGTTTAGTCACTTGAGATCCAGATTAATAAACGGACTTAGAAACAGAAGGCCTAACCCTTGAGGCAGAGGCCAAGGAGGGCAACTGGACATCAAACTAGAACCGAATACCACATTCTGTGAAGTCAAACTAGGACAACCAGGATCATTAAGGATTTTACTAGTCTTACCTTGGAAATCACACTGGGTAGAAGTAACAAATTTAAATTGACTTGGAGCTAGACAAGTATAGACTTTTTGCATATAATAGCATAGAAGGATAAGGAAGGCCTTAGTACTGATTTGTATAGAAAACCTACAGATTGTTATAGTCTTCTACACTGACAGTGCTCATTCTGCCTCTCTTATAAAGTCACTGCCCAAAAGCAAATTTATTAGAGACTAGCAAGGGGATACCCTTAGCAATTAGCAGAAAATCATATTAAGAATATTATTGATAAGGAAAGAAGGGAAGTCCTGCAAACTACTAGGAGCAAAAAGAAAGAAACATAATGGTGTTTATATCATAGTATTGCAACCAAAGTAGTAATATTGGCAAAATCTTTAGAAAACATTGGTATATTATCAAACATATACATTATACAGGCCTTTCAGAATATACCTATGGTAGCCTAAAAAAGAGCACCCTCATGAGATAAATTGATTAGAGCTGATACTGGCACTGAAAAAGAGGATAAGACTATATACATCACCAAAAATTTGTTTGGCTGTTATCCCTGTTTAGGATGTGTAAATTGCAGTAGTATGATCAAAGGTACCAATTTATACCACCCTTGGTCTGGCAAAAACAAATTACAATAAAATGATATTACACTTGCAGTACAGATTATGTAGTGTATCTGATCAATTGACAATGTACCAAAATGTATATAGGAGAAAACAACCCATAGGATTGCAGAGTGGATCATAGGGCTAATATTAGAGCTAAGAATATGGATGCTTCTGTTGCCTGTCATTTTTTAATGCAGGGCACAGTGTGTTATGGTTAAGCAGTTACAGTTCCAAGTTGAGAATTGGTCAGTTGCTAAGATGTGAAGGAGATAGATAGTTACAGTTAAAGAAAAGGGAAACATTGTGTATTTTTATTTAGATACTTTGGCTCCCAGGGGCACGAAAAAAGAGATAGATTGGTCTCCTTTTCAATAGATTTAGTGATATGAATAAGTATGGTTAATATGTTGACATCTAGAGTATGGGGAGTGTGTCTTGATTTAGCTGTAATAAAAGTATAAATTAAGTGAATTCTTGATCTATGCATATTTATAAAGTCTGGCCACTAGGTGGCAAATACTCACTTGTAATTACAGTCACAGAATAGTGAAGGGTTAATAGTGTCAGCCTCCAATTGGATTTTGAGAGTATTTAAATTTGAACAGATGTGTGATTTTGCATCCAACATGATAAAGGGGAAAACCACGAAACGTTGTTGTTTTTTATATTGTCACTGCATTTGTGTAATAAAAGATGAATATTGTATCTCTCAAATCCTTGTGCTGCTGTGATTTCGTTTTTTGGATTGACTGAGTGTTGGTGGGCACTTAAAGCATGCACAATACATTGGTGAGTGTGCTAGATCGATCATATCTCTATAATCTGTGACTGGGAGAGCAGCTATTGCCCTAGAGACTGCAGCTTTAACATAAGTTATCAGTTTTCTCCTGTAATGGACAAACAGAAGGAGCATAAGAACCCAAAGAAATTAACAAATTCAAACATGAGTCACATAAATGAGCTGGAGAAGGTACAAGAGGTTCTTTACAATAAGCACACCAAATGGTATAAAGGTGAAGAGAGAACTCAGTCTCTAGGATAGATTTGGGGACAGAATTAAATGGCTCCATTATATCATATTAAAAAAGAAATGCAATAAAACACTATAACCCCTTTAAAAAGCTCTTGAGGAAAATAAATTAATAACCCCCTTCTAAGTAGCTATAGGAAAAACTCACAGCAATCAGACTAAGGAATGCGCACACAAAAAACCTGTCAGCTATAAATGAATTTGTGCGCCAAAAACCTGACACACGCAAAACTAATGAGCATGCACTAAACCGATGTGAGATAACTAGGCAAGGTGCAAATAAATACCCCTATAACCCAACAGAGGCTATGCCAATGTTTGCAAACCCAGAAGCCAACAAGCACAAAAAAAACCCTATAGTAAAACTATGGCGCATGCGCTAACCCAAAAGAAGGTAAAAACCACACGTCCACGAACCCGGCGTGAGCAACCCAAAGGCCGACGCCAAAAAAAAAGGATAATAGTGAAAAAGGATTCTGTCCCAGGGCCATATGTAAACAATATATATATATATATATATATATATATATATATATATATATATATATATATATATATATATGTATATATATATATATATATATATATATACAAATAAATAAATATATATATATATATATATATATATAAAAACACACAGTGTCTAATGAAAAAATAAAAGACAATTACCAAAAGACGTTTGTTCTCGCTCAAAGTAGTAAAGAGTCAAACCAGTAATGAACCATATCAGCAGAGGTTATGGAATAAGAGTACATTGTAGAATCATAAAGGGAGACAAAAGACAAGTCCCTGCAACCAATTGTGTAAGGTCTATGAAGATATTCCCATACGGTGAATAAGAATTTAAAACCATAACCCAAATTAATCCCTCTGACAAACACTGTACTGGGCCTGAAATCACATTGAAAACCCCTCTGTCTGAAAAATCACATGCACATCTTCAAATCAAGCAGAGGCAAAGTAAAAACTAAGGTATGTGTGAGGTTGGAGAATTTATAGAGAGTTATTGGGATTTTGGAATCTTTGCCTCCTACTAGTGGTAGAGAAGAGTAATTCCCCGGAGTAATAGATTGTGGACTCTCACCACCTGTATGAAAGAAAGTATTTTTTGAGAGGTATAACATATATAAAATATGCATAATAACCATGTTAAAGAGATTTTAGGAATCTTTGTAAAGACAAAAAAAATAGGTATGGTGAATCTTGCATATAATTCAAGAGAGTTTATACTGCACATTCATCAAAACTGTAAAGGTTACATGTATGTTGATTTTTCTATTATTTAGATTAATGAAACAAACCAGCATTAAAGGGCATTTGAAATGAACTGGGTGGACGCTTTATTTTACCAAATGTGTTTGCCAACTGCACATATTCCGATTAGTAATGGAGTACGTTGAGTGGACAAATATGGGTGTGCTCAGTCTATACTATATTAGCATCAAACTGGTACTCACTAAAATGTTATGTATGCTGCAGTAAAACAGTAATACATTTTATTAAAAGCATTATTTAATTTTTGACCTTTCTATCCCTTTAATTCTTTATGTATATGTATATAATGTAATCACAATGCTGCCTTATTTAAGATATTTGGAGATCATCATATATATGGTATATAAGAATATGCCCTTAATTCAATATTTTGTATGAAAGTATATTATTTGAAAATTATATAGTAATTATAAAAAATAACTATATAATAAAATATAAAAAATGTTAACTTCCAAATGTTGATTGTTAAAGTTATTATGACAACATTGTAAATCATCCACCTTTCACATGGTTTTGCTGTAAAATCATAGATGTGCTTTGTACATTTCCCACCAGAGGGCTAGATTACAAGTGAGGCGCAAACGGTTTTGCGCTAGCGCAATGGCCTTTTCACAACCCATTTTAATTCTGCTGATATTACAAGCTAAGCAAAATTATGATTGCAGGATCTCAGAGCTGTGGTTAATTGTTTTCTGAAACTAAAAATTTGCACAAAACACTTAAAAAATCATTACAAAGTACACTTACACTCATAAATGAACTATTAATCCCTAAACTGCCATCCCCCCAAATCACGCACACGTGAAAACTAAAGTTAGGATTTATGCGCTTTTCATATTAGCGCTAGCACAAAATACGTTTTTTTGCAACTTGTAATATGAGTAGAACCCGACAAGTACAAAAAGCTTAACGCTAGCGGTGTTTTCGCTAATGTAAAAAATAATAATACCGCACCACTTGTAATCTTGTCCAGAATCAGGTATTACCTGCTGCTATTTATCAAAGATTAGTCATTAAAGTCAGGCTTTTAAATTCAATGGTTACACTATCAATTAAAAACAAGAGGTCACAATCTTAATTTAGAGGGTAGCAGATTCAGGAGAAATGTGAGGAAGCACTTTTATTTACAGAAATGTTGTGGATTCATGAAATAAACTTCCATTAGAGGTGGTAAAAATGAGGACGGTAAAATAATTAAAAAATGCCTGGGACACACAGAGCTATCCTAAGAAATAAGTAATGTGAAATATGGGTAGACTTTATGGGCCTTATTTACCATCAAATTATATGTAACTTTCTATAAACTAGCTGTTACATACCATTATCCAACAAAGAAATAATTATTATTAAAAGGATATGAGACCCAAAAAACATAATTTATGCTTAACTGATAATATAATTTGTTTAATGGTGGTGAGAGTCCATGATCCATTACTCTTCTCTATCACTGGAAGGAGACAAAGATTCCCAAATCCCAAGAGCCCTATAAAACCCCTCCCATATCACACATACCTCACACTAACATATAGCTAAGCATAGGGCGGTAAGAAAAAAGGAAAAAAAAATGTGTTTAAAAAGAAATGAACCATAGAAAACATAGGGTTAGGGTATTTTGGACTCTTACCACCATGAAAGAAATTAATTTATTAGATACGCATAAATTATGTTTTCTTTCATACAGGTGGTCCATGATCCATTACTAATAGGAGTCCAAGAGTAATAAAAAAGGGAGGGATATAAAAACATATTTTTTTCACTGAGAAACTAAATCCATAATCCCAATATTTTTTTTATGCACTTAAAAATAAAACAAACAGGCAAAAAATCAAACTGAGACTGCCTGAAGAATCTTCCTACCAAAGGCTGCCTCAGAAGAAGCAAAAATATTAAATTATAGTATGCAAATAAGACCAAGCAGCTGCTTTGCAAATCTAGTCAACTAAATCTCATTCTTGACGGCCCAGGAAGTCATAACTGAACAAGTAGAAGAGCAGTAATTTGTTGCGGTGGAGGCTGATCTGCCTCTCCAAGTGAGCCTTGTGAATCAAGTTTCGACCAAGAGACCAAAGAAACAGCAGAAACTTTCTGACCTTTTCTAAAACTGTAAAAGTGAATGCACAAACTATAATTTTCTTTAAAGCCTTCAGAAGCATGAATGTAATATTGCAATGCGCTAACAACATTCAAATTATGCAAAGATCTATCTGAAGCATTCTTGGGACTAGAGCACAAAGACAGGACAAAAATCTCTCTGCTAATATTGTCTGAAGAAAAAACCTTAGGCAAAAAGTCAAAAGTAGTCCATAAAACTGAATTATCCTGATGAAAAATCAGGTAAAGAGGAACATAAGAAAAGGCAGATATTTCAGAAACTCATCTAGCAGAAGAGATAGCCAAGAGGAATAACACTTTCCAAGAAAGAGGTTTAATATCCACCTTATGCATAGGTTCAAAAGGAGGCACCTGCAAAACCCTTAACAACAAGTTAAGAATGTGAACCAAAGTCTGAACATAAAAATGAATATCAGGAATATTAACAATCTTCCTGTGGAACAAAACTGAAAGAGCAGAAATCTACCCCTTCAGAGAACTGGCACATAAGCCCTTATCCAGACCATTCTGTAAGAACTGCAAAACCCTAAGAATTCTGAAAGAATACCAAAAAAATATATGATCTATACCCCAAGAAATAAGGGCCTTCCAGACCTTATGATACATTTTCCCTGGTAACAGGCTTATGAGCCTGAATTGAGGTTTCAATCACAGAATCAGAGGAACCCCTATGTCTAAGGATTAACCATTCAATTTCCATGACATCAAGTTCAGAGACTTGAGATCCAGGCGGAAAAATGGACCTTGAGACAGAAGGTCTGACCACAGAGGCAGACGTCAAGGAGGACAACTGGACATCTGAACTAGATCTGCATACCAAATCCTGCGAGGCCAATCTGGTGCAATCAGAATTACTGAAGATTTCTCTAGGCTTATCTTGTAAATAACGCTTGGTAGAAGTACCAGAGCAGGAAACAGATAAGCAAGCTGCAATTAGCAAGGAACTACTAGAGCATCCAGTAATTCTGCTTGAGGATTCCTGGACCTCGCAATTTACCTAAAATGTTTGTTGTTCTATGAGAGGCCATCAGCTCTATCTCTGGGAAACCCCAAAGAACCACAATCTGATTGAACACATGCTTGTGAAGAGACCACTCCACTGGATATAGAGATTGATGACTGAGAAGGTCCACTTCCTAGCTGTTCACCACTGGAATATAAATCACAGAGACTATACAGGAATTGATTTCTGCCCATGAGAGAATTTGAGACACCTCCCTCATGGCTACTGAACTGTGAGTTCCTCCTCACATAAGCCACTGATGTGAGATTGTTTGCCTGGAAACAGAGATGAGTCCTAGAACATTTATAGGTAACCTTGCCTCCCAAGGATCCCAAACTCCCCTGTGCTCTCAAAGACTCCCAAACAGCTCCCCAACCTGAGATACTTGCATCTGTAGTGAACTGATGATCCAGCCATGAAGTCAGAGACGGACTTGTATTGGGATAAAAAAAAAAACTTTTGAGACAGCTGAGTATAATCTCTGCACTATTGACAAAGCATACAAAAATGAAGAGGTCTCATGTGAAAACGAACAAATGGAATTGCTTCTGAAGGTGCAATCATAAGACCTAGAACTTCCATACAAAGAGCGACCAAGGGGAATGAGAGAGACTGAAGGTTCAGACAGGCTGACACCAATCTTAACCTTCTTTGCTTGGTTTGAGAAAGACTCATGGAGACTGAATCTATTTAAAATCCCAAAAAACGTACCTTTGTTTGAGGAATCAAATAACTTTTTGGAAAATTGATCCTCCATGCATGTTGTTGAAGAAACAAGAGTCAGTTGGTGGGAGATTCTGCCAAAGACAAAAATGAAGCTTGAACCAATATGTCATCCAGGTATGGAAACACTGCAATACCCTGAGTTCTGATCACAGACAAAAGGGCACCCAGGACCTTTGTGAATATTCTTGGAGCTATAGCCAGACCAAATGGTAGAGCAACAGCCTTAAAATGTTTTGCCAGAAAGACAAACCTAAGAAACTGGAAATGTTCTCTGTGAATTGGAACATGGAGGTAAACATCATTTAAATCCATTGTGGACATAAACTGAGCTTGCTGAACAAAAGGCAGAATAGCCTGAATAGTTTCCATTCTGAAAGATGGAATCCTTAAAAACTTGTTCAGAGCTTTCAGATCCAGACTGGTCTGAAAGTACCTTCCTTCTTTGGAACAATGAAGAGATTTAATATAATCCCATCACCTCTTCCTGCAAAGGGACTGGTACAATCACTCCCATAGCTTTCAGAGCTGAAACAGACTGGAACCTTGGATAGAAAAAAACTTCCTCTGGGAGGCTTTCTTCTGAATCTTATTCGATAACCCAGAGAATCTATATTCAGAACCCAGGGATCTAGAATAGACAGAAACCAAGTTCCTGAAAAAGGCTTAACCTGCCTCTTACCAGAACCTCTGGATTGGGTGCCACACCTTCATGCAGACTTGGCAGTAGGGATATGTTTTTTACCCTGAATTGACTTGTTCCAGTTAGCACTAGGCCTCCAGACTGGGCCTTGCTTCTTAACTGAGAAGTCAACCTTTTATTTCTTACTCTGATGAAAGGAACGAAAATGATTGGAAGCTTTTTGTCTTGAGGAAGAAAAGCCACTTTACCTTCAGTAACAGTGTAGACTAGAATCTAAATCAGAACCAAACAATTTATCTCCCTGAAATGAAAGAGACAATAATCTAGATTTTGACACCATGTCAGCAGACCAGGATTTTAGTAATAAGGCTCTCCTGGCCAAAGACATGCTTTTGACATTAATCTTCATAATATCAAACACAGCATCACAAATAAAAGAATTTGCATTCTTAAGTAAACCCTAAAGATTTTCACTGACAGGGTCATCAGTACACTGTTATGAAAGACTGGATAACCAGAAAGTAGAAGCAGCAGCTACATCACCTATAGAAATCTCCAGCCTGAGTAAATAACCTGCTTGTAAAAGGCCCTTCTATGAAAAGACTCAAATTTCCTATCTAGAGGGTCCTTAAAAGACGTACTGTCTTCCAAAGGGATAGTAGTATGCTTAGTGCTTAGCAAGAGTGGAAATGGCCCCATTAACCATCAACAGTTTCCCACAAATCAACATTAGCAGCAGGTAAAGGATATAACTTCTTAAACATTGCAGAAGGATTAAATTAATTACCTGGTTTAGACCACTCCCTAGAAATCCTGTAAGAGACAGCATCAGGGATTGTGAAAACCTCTGAGTTTAACAGTCTTAAAAATTGGATTTAAACTATTAAAAGACTTATCATCAGAAACTTTAGGATCTTTAACCCATAATGTAATTAAGACCTCTTTCAAAAGAGAACAAATGTGTTAAATTTTAAACAAAAAAGAGAAAATATCAGGTACAACATCAGTTGAAGACTCCTCATCACTAGACAAAACTTTACCATCTGAAGACATAACAGTATCCCTGGTTTCAGGGCACAAAGAACTAGTAGAAGGTAAAATCTGAACTGAACTTTTATGCTTGTTTAAAGGCAAGAGAGCAGCTAGCGCATTGAAAACATGTTTCACAGTAGGTGAACTAGTATCAATATTCTCCTCTAATGAAGAAACAGAAGGTTGGTCTAATTGCATTAATAATTCTAAACATGAGTCATAGAAATGAGCTGGAGAAAATACCTCAGTTTTATTAAAATAAGCACACCTAAAGGTAGAAAGGGATTTCAAGGGATTTAGGATAGATTTAGGGATAGAATCAGACAGCTCCATTATAGCATTTGATAAAGGAAAAACACTATAACCCCCTTAAAAAGCTCTTGAAGAAAGAAATCACTTACCCCCTCCTAAATAGCTTTTAACTAAACTCACAGGAACAATGCAAGCTAAGCCGAACTACAAAACAAAGCAGAGGAAATTTACATCACAACCGATTCCCAGATAATATCAGAATAAAGAAAAGCGCAAAAAAAACTGACAGCTATAAGGAATTTAACGCTCCGAAACCTGATGTGCGCATACCCAAGAACGACCATGCGCTAACCAGACATGCTTAAATACCAAGCGAAGTGTGAAAGTAACTATAACAAAACTAAAGGGGTGTGCGCTTACTCGACAAGCATTAACTCAACGTGCATAACTCCGACGATCGAAAACACAAAGGCCGAAATGTGCGATTTGAACTAAGTGTGTCAAAAAAGTTGACACGTGCAAAACAGTAAAGGGAATTGTGTAAAGGATTCTGTTCCAGAGTCATATATATTAGAACAAAAAAAAAATATTTAGAACAAAAAATATATATATATATATATATGCAGTATATATATATATATATATATATATATATATGCAGTATATATATATATATATATATATATATATATATATATATGTATATAAACAATAATTAACCATAACAGCAGCAGGCAGCCAAACCAGTACTAAAACACTATAGCAAAGGTTATGGAATAGGGGTATATTGTAGATCCATAGAGGGAGGCAAAAGACAATTCCCTTTAACCAATTATAGAATTTTTATGAAAAAATTCCCATGAGATGAAAAAAAGAATCACCAACCATACCTATATACATCCTTCTAACAAGCACTGTACTCTGAGAGTAAACTGGGCCTTAATATAGACTAAAAACCCCTCTCTGAAGAATTAAATGCATTTCTTCATTATTCAACCACCTCTAGCAAATCAAAGTAAAGACTGAGGTATGTGTTAGGTGGGAGGGGTTTTATAGGGCTCTTGGGGTTTGGGAATCTTTGCCACCTCCTAGTGGTAGAGAAGAGTAATTCTCAGGATTAATGGATCATGGACTCTCACCACCTGTATGAAATGAATTTACTTTTGTGATTCAAACCATCTAAAAATAAGTTATCAATTTACTTCTATTATTAAATTAGTTCTTATGGAATTCTGTGTTGAAGAGATACCTAGGTAAGCATCTGGAGCACTACATGGGGGAAATAGTGCTGCCATCTAGTGGTCTTGAAAATGGATAACATTCTTGCAAGACTGCTGCCATATAGCAAAAGTGCCTGCTTTTCACCAAAAGATACTAAGAGATCGAAGAACAATTGATAATAGTAAATTAGAAAGTTGTTTAAAATTGCATGCTATGTCTGAAACATGAAAGAAAAATTATGTTTCATATCCCTTTAAATAACTTGCAATGTTCATTGTTATATCTCTTATATTTGAGAAAGAGTCAGCATAATATTTACGGAATA
The DNA here is from genome assembly GCF_027579735.1 of Bombina bombina. Classification (NCBI taxonomy): domain Eukaryota; kingdom Metazoa; phylum Chordata; class Amphibia; order Anura; family Bombinatoridae; genus Bombina; species Bombina bombina. Next base: position 1,107,836,895 of record NC_069500.1, read on the forward strand.
TGACTCTCCTCATCAAGGGCTAGATTATGAGTGGAGCGCAAATTATCACTCCCGCTCGAGAGTAAACTACACTAGTCGGAGGTTTTTTGCCCTTGTATTACAAGTTGAAGTAAAAAGTTTGCGTGTGAGCGTAAACCCGACAGACTCAATATATGTGCAATATATCACAACCACGTTAACTTCTTCTCTCACATTTCAATGGTGTAGAAACTGCAAAAAAAAAAAAACTAACACCCATACTCGGGAGCTAACCCGACCGCATATATTCAAGAGCACTAAATCCGGCATGAATTATTAATATTTCACATTTCAGTGTTCTTCACATAGAACAATATGCTCTATTCTTAAATAAATATTTAAACTGTATATACATAGATATATTCCTATTGATAGATTGGTATTGATATGGATTTTACATGAGCAGTATCAGATTTATGTAGAAATATAACTGTGTATTTAATAATAAAATGCACATTATTTTCATTGGTTGGGTTAGCACACATGAAATTTTTGTAATCTTAAAGTGCTATTGAAATATTACATTTAGTGGCCCATTTATCAAGCTCCGGATGGAGCATGAGGGCCCGTGTTTCTAGCGAGCCTGCAGACTCGCCACAAACACCAGTTATGAAGCAGCGGTCTAAAGATCTCTTCTTCAAAAACTTGTCCGTCTGCTATGAGGAGGCGGACAGACATCGCCACAATTCAACCCGATCGAGTATGATCAAGGGCGGCGTGGCACCAGCAGCTCACAAAAGCTGCTGGTGCAATGCTGAATACGGAGAGCGTATTGCTCTCCGCATTCAGCGAGGTCTGTCGGACCTGATCAGGTCCGACAGACCTTTGTTAAATAGGCCCCATAAAATACTGTAACATTTTCTAAATAATCCATAGAATATACTTATATTTGTTACAGTAAGTTTAATCATTTTTTATATTTTTTAAAAATATTTTATATGTAATATTTTAATAACGTGCCCTAAGACTACTAAGTTTTCATGTGCGCTAACCAGACCGTATTAAAATCTAAATCACACATACACACATATTTTACATTCTATGTTCTTCACAAATAATATCCTTTTTATTCTTAAACATATATTTCTATATATATCTGATACTTTTCATGTAAAATACATATCTATACCTATATATCTAAAGGAATAGATATACAGGAATAGGTATATATATATATATATAGAGAGAGAGAGAGAGAGAGAGAGAGATGAATTCACAATAAAAAGTACATTATCGTGTAAGTGAAGAACATTGGAATGGGAAATATGTAAGTACATATACAGTAAACACAAATACATATGTACACACACACACACACATATATATATATATATATAAATACATATTAGACATGTGAATGTATGTATCTATATGAAAAGCCATTTGCAGCCCTTTTTTAACACCTGAAATCTCAGATCTTTGAGTAGCAATACAAATATAAAGAGAAATGTAGATATCACTTTGGTGCAGGTAAAAAAGTCTATGATTTATTGTAGACAAAGTATATACATCTTTTTCATTGCCATATCATACCAACTGGAAGATCTAACACATTTCTTGTGCCACACTTCCTCAGAGATCCTGTCTACAATCAAAAGCTAGCTTATAAAGGAAAGGAGTTTAGCATTCTCCCAATTATCATTAGATTACTAAATAACATATTAGGTTCACCTGTTTCCTTAACCCTTTAGGATACATTATTTACAGTAATCACAATGATTAATCTCCAACATATTACATATTAAGAACATTTTCATAAAAGAATAATTAATTTACAGCATTTGTTTTGGATACATATATACAACAAGAGTTTGATAAGGAAATATATTTATTTATATTCTTAATTTGCTAATTTTTCATATAATCCCTTAGTAGATAGCAAATGGTCAAAAACAGATAATATGAGATGTTATGGTAGGAGAAAGTGGGGAAATACAAAACATACCTGACCTTTCACAAAACATGTAAAAAATGTGTAAATACTTCAATGCTATCTTAATCGCATATGCAGGGAAAGAAACAGGGATGGGGTGGGGATTCAAATTTTCTTGCGACCCCATGGTATTTCAAGACTGTAATTTCACAAATGTATCAATGCTTTAATACTTGATTGCATACACAGCAAGACACCATGGGATAACAAAAAGTCACACTTTCTCAAAATAAATAAATCCACATCATATCTTTGATTAATGCCATGAGGTTATCGGGTCTTTAAAGTAAAATTCTAGAAAACTTCTCTGCTAAAATAACAGTTTTTTCCTGTCTCCTCCTATAGGGCCCTTAGCAATATGCTCTATCCCCATGAAAGAAAAGTAATTTAAGCCATGCACATGCTGGTGAAAATCTTTGGCTATGGGGTATCTAAAGTCAGGGTCTTCTATTGTCAACAACTGTACCCTGATTCTGTCTTTCAGGGCTCTAATAGTGACCCCATATCTGTGAGCCCTTATTACTTTTTAATGCAGTGTTTTAAAGTATTTTTTATCAGACATGTTATTATGAGTGTAACTGTACTTTTTAGATGTATTTTTTATTTATTTAATTATTTTTATTTTTTTTCCATTTATAAATGTGATTGAAACCAGTTTATTTAAAGTATCTGAGATAAAGATTAACAATTAGACTCGTATTGGATTAATAAATCCCTAGTTTCCGGTCATTTCTTTTCATAATCAAGCGTAATCTACGTGATCAAGCTAATTAACATCTTACTAAGAAAATAACGTGTACACTAGAAAATTTCTCCATCTTATTTTATTTTTGATCAATTTTTTTTTTTTTTTGTTATTATTTTTATTGAGGTTCTTTGCAAGGCAAACAAACAGTAGTTGATAATACATCATATAAAGACACAAGTTATAACAGAATAGGATACAAAAACAAGTCAGTTAAGAGCACTGTATAACTAATCGGCAAACTACACTTTCAAAATAAACAATATGTGCCACGTAGACTATATACCCACTGGAGATGCTAAGCGGCCACTCTTGGACCACATTAAGTTGCAGGAGCATATAATGTAGCAGGTAACCATGGATGTGCAGGGGCCACTTTTGGACCCCAAATGAAGGACCCCTTTTTTACTTTTAAAGAAAAACAAAGAGAAAAGAGAAAAAAAAATGCATTGTTCTAAAAAGTGTGTTAGATGCTAGATTGGAATATATCAATGCATGAGCTGCAGTCAGACACAGCCTCATTATATCTTACTCTCCACACATGATGGACATTAACTAGTGGAGAGTTGGCATTACAGCATTGGTGGATATTGGCAATATAGCTATAACACCTAGCTCTCTGACGCTTGACAGTATGGAGTAACAGGTTGCAAAAATTAAGTTCAATAAATAGCACTTTCGGATAGTTGAGCCATCTCATCATAAACAAGTCAAAACATAAGGGATAAGTTGCAAAATCTTTTGCTTCACTACTTGCTTAATATACTATAAATATATGATTCCCTGAAAATAGCAACTAAAAGCATCCAGGTAAAAAGCTGCATTACCCGTGTGGTAACAGGCTCGTCTCTTTCCCAGCAGCTCTGGCCGCAAGCCACTAGGTCCAGAGACATAACCTTATACTCCTCAAAAAATGCATCAATTAATCATATCTAATATAAAATTAGAGGATTCTAAACTGGTCATCCTAACTAAGCAGTGTCATCTTAATATACAGTGGTAATAACAGAATGTTCTATGATTCTTTGGTATGATGTTTTAACTAGTACATATGTGCTATACTCTCCACTCCATGATATAAACAGACAGTAGTGTTAACCCTTATAGGAAAGTAAATGTGGCTCCAGTTTTGATTACAGTAAAGTATCTAAGATAGTAATGACCACTAGGTCACCAGAGGGCGCTCGTACGAAACTATTTGTAAATTAAAGTATACATTTTATATACACAACTTGTATCATAACAAAAATGTTTCTAATATATCAATGCTGGATCATATAAAACAATCTTGCAATATTAAAAGAAATGGAAAAGTGGAACCTCATTAAATGATGTTCAATTGGAAGTCCATGATGGAAATGTCCCAGTGTCCAATGATATATATGAAGTCCTGTGGATCCGATTCAATCCCAGGCTAGGATCACTTAGACACTTTTTTCCTTTCTTTTTTTCCCCTTTTTCGGCTGCACTCTCCAAACCGATCCCAAGTGGAACACGTATTTTCTAAAAAACAAAGACAAAAAAGAGAGGCGCACAAATGTGTGTATCGATAGAGATAAGAAAAGCACACACTTCAGAGGATTTGTACACAGGGTACTCACACTTTAACACAGCACACCAGTGTGCTTGTGGAAACGTGCTGGCAATCAGAGCTGGCCAGCTTGCTCTCTCCGGCTAATCCTCAGTTGCTGCGGCTCTCCGATAAATGAACTGTCTGGTAGTGGTATGCTCACAATCAATCTCCAGGTTCAAGTTGGTTAAAATAAACTTAAAACTTTTATTGCACAGAGTTGACAGGCATATATAAACAAGTTTAAAATTGCTACGCGTTTCTCGGCCCTCCTGGCCGTTTCATCAGGCATATCAAATCAGTTTTAAAACCGGCTTTTTATTGCCGCCACTACCAAACATTTCCACAAACACACCCCTTTCCTGATGGGTGTGTACAGGTCAGTTGAACAACATAGGGGAATTCTTAAAGGAACATATCGGGACCTCTATTTGTTACAACAGTTTCTAGAATTTACAAAATATCTATTTTTTAGCAAACAAATTTGTCCTTACTTGAACTGTGTAATGTGATGTGAACATAATACAAATACTGGTAATAACTTATAATGTAAATACCCCTGGTCTCATATCGGAGACCTTCTTTTTGGATGGGACCGAAATCCGACCAATCACAGAGCTGCATTTTGATAACTTCCATATAACACACATAACAGTATAACAGTACCACCAATCTATCTAACATACTAACAACGAGAATATTTCTACTGTAGTCTCCTAACAGTTCTGCATGAGGATAAACACTTGGTTGTGAATTATAATGACACCACTGGTCTAATATCGGGGACCCTTCTTTTTGGATCGCCCTGACTTCCATATAACGTACATATTTGTGGTTCAGTTATTATAAACTGTACTGCCAATCTATTTTTCATACTTACAACGTGGATATTTCCACTTTGCTCTCCTAACGATTCTACATTTGGGTAAAACACTTGGTTCTATGACTCCCTAAATCTTGACTAATACATCTAATATTGTGACTAACTACGGTTATGTGATTCTACTCTGATCCGACGATCTAATAATAGATTAGTGTGGTCATCGTGATGTGTATTAAATTAATGATTATATGATGTGATGGTGTGCTAATAAATAATTATTATGTGAATGATGTGAAAATTATTTAGGACTTATGTGATTAGAGTGGATAGTCTATAGCCATTCATCGTATTCATACTTGTGATTATTAATTTTTTAATTTTTTTTTTTTTTTTTTTTTAGAAATTTTAACATTATTAACATATACGTCACGTGTTAATATAATTGTGTTGTGTACTATGTTATAAATTACATCATATAATAGAAAACTAATATATGGTTTGTGAGTGCTTAATATGTGACTATGTGCTCGGATATGTTAACAAATTCAACATCGATTATTAAATAATTTATGTGATATATATGCTAGTGGGGATGGACCGTGTAAGACCAGGTCTGGCACCAAGGTGGATAGCTAATAAGTGTGAAGCCCTTAATGTCCCTTTTGTGTTTCCCTGACCGGACAAGGGTTTTTTTTTATATATAGAGGTGAGTCACCTAAAATGCGGCCGAGTCTATTACCTCATTAAGGCCATTAGGAAAAAGTGTACCAAACCTATAGATCCAGTACGTTTCCCTTTGACGTAATTTGGTAAACCTGTTGTATCTACAAGAACTGGGGATACTTTCTAGAGGTGTTATGGTATAGGGACAAGTTTCTCCATTGTGCTCATGAACATAGTGTCTTGATACACTATGTTTCATGGATTTTTTCTTTATGTTTCGGCTATGTTCACTCCATCTTTTTCGGATATTTCGGATAGTGCGCCCCAAATACTGTTGTCCACATCTACATGATAAGACATAGACTACATACGAGGAGCTGCATGTTAGATGATTATTGATAGGAAAAATTTCCCCTGTAGTATGTGATTTAATTGTTTTGGTCTTATGTGTAATGTGTTTACACATGTGGCATCTAGTTTTGCCACATTTGAAAACCCCCCTTTGACCTGTTTGATAATTTGGTGTTGATTTTCCTCTACCTTTTTTCGAAATAACCACCTTACTGGGAGCTAGGGATTGTTTGAACGTAGGTGCTCGTTTGTATATTACGTTTGGTGCACTATGTAGATCTTTCTTCAAAATAGGGTCTTTTAATAATATTGGCCAGTGTTTTTGTAATACTTTTTTTTATATGTTTAGCATTGGAGTTATATTGGGTCACAAAACAGGGTTGCTGAGGTTTCTCTAGAGCCTCATTATCTGCTATTGTAATTTTTTTCTTCATTTGGAGCATAGTGGGTCTATCCAATTTATATGCTTTTTCATATCCACTCATAATGATGTCCCTAGGGTAACCTTTTTCCTCAAATCTCTGGATAAGAATCTTAGATTGTTCACAAAATCTCTCTAATGAACTACAATTTCTTCTAATTCTGCAAAATTGGCTATATGGTATACTGTTTTTCCATTGATGATAATGGTTGCTGTTGTAGTGAAGGAAATTATTGCTATCCACAGTTTTGAAAAATGTGGATGTGGCTATGTTGTGTTCAGTGTCCCATGCCAGGATTAGATCAAGAAATTCTATGGATTCTCGTTGTATATTAGAGGTGAACTGTATACCCATAGAGTTTTTGTTCAAATAAGAACAAAATAATCTGGCCTCATCCACTGTCCCCCTAAAAATAAAAATCAAATCGTCTATATAGCGGCCATAGAACACCAGGTTTGCCTCCCAGTTCGAGTTATAAATATAATTCTCCTCGAAATGTCCCATAAAGAGATTTGCAAAACTGGGGGCAAACCTGGTGCCCATGGCCGTCCCCTTTACCTGCAAATAAAAATCATCCAAGAATTGAAAATAATTGTGTTTGAGTATAAACTCAATAAGTGTCAAAATGTATTCTTTTTGGGTACTAGGCATGTACATATCCGAATCCAAATAATGTTTGGTGGCAAGTATTCCTAATTCATGGGAGATATTAGAGTAGAGGGCGCTAACATCTGCTGTTATCCACAAGGCATCCTTCTCATGTTTAAAATCCTTGATCTTAAATAATAGATCAGTGGTATCCCGAATGAATGAGGGTAAATTTTGAACGTACTTTTGCAAAAAGTTATCAATATATTGAGATAACTTATCAGTCAAACTATTGATGCCCGCAATGATGGGGCGGCCGGGTGGTTTGAGACAATTCTTGTGAATCTTTGGAAGATGGTAGTAGCAAGGGGTTGACGGATGTGTGGGAGTCAAAAATTTCCGTTCTTTGGTGTTTAGTATCCCCTTACCACTACCATCCTCCAAAACATCCAACAATTTCCCCAAAAATACAGCTGTGGGATCTGCATCCAATTTCCTGTAGTATTCAACATTTAAAAGGATGTTATAAGCCTCATTCACATAATCTTTGTAGTCCTGAAGGACAATCCCCCCACCCTTGTCCGCCTGTCTAATTATCAGATTAGAATCATTGGCCAGGGATTTGAGGGCTCTTTCCTCATTAGGCCAAAGTCTTGTGTGTTTATTTGATTTACTGGGTAATTTGTTAAAATCTTCCATTACCAACTGTTGGAAAAGGTCTATATATGTGACATCCTCCTTAGGGGGATTAAAATTGGATGGTAATGATAATGTGGTATGTATATATCCTTCAAAAAGGTCCTCCGCTATAAGATCTGGTTCAGCATAAATGGTCTGGGTCTGGCTGTTCATGGAATTAGTAATAATGGGCAATCCCTCCACGTTTCTTTTTTTGAGATTTTTTATAGAGAAGTATCTCTGTAGAGATAATTTCCTGGTATATTTATTCAAATCAACGAATAAATCGAACAGTTTATGGGGGTTCGGGGGGCAGTAGGACAGACCCCTACCCAAAATTCTAACCTCATCGTTAGTTAGTTCGTGTGTGGATAAATTAAATATACCTTTGGCTAGTTTTTGTAGTTGCTTTTTTTGTGTGGTGTTGCCTCTCCCTCGTCTTCCCCGTTGGGGTATGGTCTTTTCTTTTGTTGTTGTTGTACATGAGGGTGCTGCGGTTGTTGTGTATTCTGATGTTGTTGTGATGGAATCTTGGGTGGACCTATATTCCTCCTCCATAAGGGGGCCAAATTCGGAACCCCTAAAAAATTACTCTTGGAGGTGGATGGTATCTCAACCCTTTGATGACTAGTTTGGCCTTGATCATTTTGGGGGTTAGGTAAATTAAAATTTTGATAATCATTACCCTGATGTCTATTCCCCCCAGGGTTAGGTGAATTGAAGTTTTGATAGTTATTACCCTGATATCTGTTCCCCCCAGAATTGTTCTGGAGGGGTTCAAATCGATTGTATAATGGAATATGATTGGGATTTTGATAATCATAATGACTATAAGAATTATTCTTATTTTTATTCCTATTGTGTTGGTAATTATGCTGGTAAGATTGTCTGTTTTGAAATTTCCTATTGTTAGTATTATGTTCCTCCCACTGGGATGTTTGTAATGGTTCTGATGTATTTCTATGATGAGGTGTCGATTGGTATGGAGTTTTTGTATTGTTCCTATTCTTGAATGGTACCCTTGTCCATCCCTCATTGTTCTCTTTTGGACCTGCAGTTTTTTTATTATATGTGTATACCGTACCCTCTGCATAGTCCTCCTCATCTCTTTTGAATTTCCCATTCTTAATTCTAATGATATCATTTTGGTATTCATCCACCATTTTTAAGGTTTCAGTGTTTAGTCTATTATATTCTGAATGGTCTCTCATGGGTTCCAATTCTTTTTGGATAGCTTCTATCTCTTTTTCCAAATTTTCCACTAGATTTTGTCTATGTGAGATCAATAAATCTATTAGATTAAAGGAACAATCATCTAGTATTTCATACCATTTTTTGGTCAATTCTTGATCATTTTTAAAGGAGCAGTGTTTGAATAATCTAAGTCCTCTTGGGATCTGCTTTTTTTCTTTATACTTCTTTAAACAATCCAGGTCCCACCAGTGTCTATGCTCATTTTTTAAAAGATCACCTAATTTATTAAACATGGTGTCTATACTTTTGATCACTAGGGGGCCTGGACTGTCCCCTTCAGTACTGGACGGAGGATTAAAAGAATTCCTCCTGTTAGTTCTCTCCAGTGCTGATAACATTTTGGGAAGAAGAGGTGTTGTCCCAACCTTATATTTTAGACCCCCTAATGCCTAATAATAACCGATATATTGAGACCTAAACTGCAACAAATATATACAAAATATAAAATATATAATATATAAAGAGGTCCCAATAGTTTATACTGGAAAAATTGCCGCTCAAATATGTGCAATGATAAAATAGCTCAGTAAAATTGTATGAGTCACAATGTAATATACATATAATTCTCGTGGATACTAATCTGGCTGCTCCTCTGTAAGAAGCTAAAATAGTGATAGCTGTAAAAAGATAGTAATGACCACTAGGTCACCAGAGGGCGCTCGTACGAAACTATTTGTAAATTAAAGTAAACATTTTATATACACAACTTGTATCATAACAAAAATGTTTCTAATATATCAATGCTGGATCATATAAAACAATCTTGCAATATTAAAAGAAATGGAAAAGTGGAACCTCATTAAATGATGTTCAATTGGAAGTCCATGATGGAAATGTCCCAGTGTCCAATGATATATATGAAGTCCTGTGGATCCGATTCAATCCCAGGCTAGGATCACTTAGACACTTTTTTCCTTTCTTTTTTTCCCCTTTTTCGGCTGCACTCTCCAAACCGATCCCAAGTGGAACACGTATTTTCTAAAAGACGAAGACAAAAAAGAGAGGCGCACAAATGTGTGTATCGATAGAGATAAGAAAAGCACACACTTCAGAGGATTTGTACACAGGGTACTCACACTTTAACACAGCACACCAGTGTGCTTGTGGAAACGTGCTGGCAATCAGAGCTGGCCAGCTTGCTCTCTCCGGCTAATCCTCAGTTGCTGCGGCTCTCCGATAAATGAACTGTCTGGTAGTGGTATGCTCACAATCAATCTCCAGGCTCAAGTTGGTTAAAATAAACTTAAAACTTTTATTGCACAGAGTTGACAGGCATATATAAACAAGTTTAAAATTGCTACGCGTTTCTCGGCCCTCCTGGCCGTTTCATCAGGCATATCAAATCAGTTTTAAAACCGGCTTTTTATTGCCGCAACTACCAAACATTTCCACAAACACACCCCTTTCCTGATGGGTGTGTACAGGTCAGTTGAACAACATAGGTGAATTCTTAAAGGAACATATCGGGACCTCTATTTGTTACAACAGTTTCTAGAATTTACAAAATATCTATTTTTTAGCAAACAAATTTGTCCTTACTTGAACTGTGTAATGTGATGTGAACATAATACAAATACTGGTAATAACTTATAATGTAAATACCCCTGGTCTCATATCGGAGACCTTCTTTTTGGATGGGACCGAAATCCGACCAATCACAGAGCTGCATTTTGATAACTTCCATATAACACACATAACAGTATAACAGTACCACCAATCTATCTAACATACTAACAACGAGAATATTTCTACTGTAGTCTCCTAACAGTTCTGCATGAGGATAAACACTTGGTTGTGAATTATAATGACACCACTGGTCTAATATCGGGGACCCTTCTTTTTGGATCGCCCTGACTTCCATATAACGTACATATTTGTGGTTCAGTTATTATAAACTGTACTGCCAATCTATTTTTCATACTTACAACGTGGATATTTCCACTTTGCTCTCCTAACGATTCTACATTTGGGTAAAACACTTGGTTCTATGACTCCCTAAATCTTGACTAATACATCTAATATTGTGACTAACTACGGTTATGTGATTCTACTCTGATCCGACGATCTAATAATAGATTAGTGTGGTCATCGTGATGTGTATTAAATTAATGATTATATGATGTGATGGTGTGCTAATAAATAATTATTATGTGAATGATGTGAAAATTATTTAGGACTTATGTGATTAGAGTGGATAGTCTATAGCCATTCATCGTATTCATACTTGTGATTATTAATTTTTTAATTTTTTTTTTTTTTTTTTTTTATTTTTTTTAGAAATTTTAACATTATTAACATATACGTCACGTGTTAATATAATTGTGTTGTGTACTATGTTATAAATTACATCATATAATAGAAAACTAATATATGGTTTGTGAGTGCTTAATATGTGACTATGTGCTCGGATATGTTAACAAATTCAACATCGATTATTAAATAATTTATGTGATATATATGCTAGTGGGGATGGACCGTGTAAGACCAGGTCTGGCACCAAGGTGGATAGCTAATAAGTGTGAAGCCCTTAATGTCCCTTTTGTGTTTCCCTGACCGGACAAGGGTTTTTTTTTATATATAGAGGTGAGTCACCTAAAATGCGGCCGAGTCTATTACCTCATTAAGGCCATTAGGAAAAAGTGTACCAAACCTATAGATCCAGTACGTTTCCCTTTGACGTAATTTGGTAAACCTGTTGTATCTACAAGAACTGGGGATACTTTCTAGAGGTGTTATGGTATAGGGACAAGTTTCTCCATTGTGCTCATGAACATAGTGTCTTGATACACTATGTTTCATGGATTTTTTCTTTATGTTTCGGCTATGTTCACTCCATCTTTTTCGGATATTTCGGATAGTGCGCCCCAAATACTGTTGTCCACATCTACATGATAAGACATAGACTACATACGAGGAGCTGCATGTTAGATGATTATTGATAGGAAAAATTTCCCCTGTAGTATGTGATTTAATTGTTTTGGTCTTATGTGTAATGTGTTTACACATGTGGCATCTAGTTTTGCCACATTTGAAAACCCCCCTTTGACCTGTTTGATAATTTGGTGTTGATTTTCCTCTACCTTTTTTCGAAATAACCACCTTACTGGGAGCTAGGGATTGTTTGAACGTAGGTGCTCGTTTGTATATTACGTTTGGTGCACTATGTAGATCTTTCTTCAAAATAGGGTCTTTTAATAATATTGGCCAGTGTTTTTGTAATACTTTTTTTATATGTTTAGCATTGGAGTTATATTGGGTCACAAAACAGGGTTGCTGAGGTTTCTCTAGAGCCTCATTATCTGCTATTGTAATTTTTTTCTTCATTTGGAGCATAGTGGGTCTATCCAATTTATATGCTTTTTCATATCCACTCATAATGATGTCCCTAGGGTAACCTTTTTCCTCAAATCTCTGGATAAGAATCTTAGATTGTTCACAAAATCTCTCTAATGAACTACAATTTCTTCTAATTCTGCAAAATTGGCTATATGGTATACTGTTTTTCCATTGATGATAATGGTTGCTGTTGTAGTGAAGGAAATTATTGCTATCCACAGTTTTGAAAAATGTGGATGTGGCTATGTTGTGTTCAGTGTCCCATGCCAGGATTAGATCAAGAAATTCTATGGATTCTCGTTGTATATTAGAGGTGAACTGTATACCCATAGAGTTTTTGTTCAAATAAGAACAAAATAATCTGGCCTCATCCACTGTCCCCCTAAAAATAAAAATCAAATTGTCTATATAGCGGCCATAGAACACCAGGTTTGCCTCCCAGTTCGAGTTATAAATATAATTCTCCTCGAAATGTCCCATAAAGAGATTTGCAAAACTGGGGGCAAACCTGGTGCCCATGGCCGTCCCCTTTACCTGCAAATAAAAATCATCCAAGAATTGAAAATAATTGTGTTTGAGTATAAACTCAATAAGTGTCAAAATGTATTCTTTTTGGGTACTAGGCATGTACATATCCGAATCCAAATAATGTTTGGTGGCAAGTATTCCTAATTCATGGGAGATATTAGAGTAGAGGGCGCTAACATCTGCTGTTATCCACAAGGCATCCTTCTCATGTTTAAAATCCTTGATCTTAAATAATAGATCAGTGGTATCCCGAATGAATGAGGGTAAATTTTGAACGTACTTTTGCAAAAAGTTATCAATATATTGAGATAACTTATCAGTCAAACTATTGATGCCCGCAATGATGGGGCGGCCGGGTGGTTTGAGACAATTCTTGTGGATCTTTGGAAGATGGTAGTAGCAAGGGGTTGACGGATGTGTGGGAGTCAAAAATCTTTGTAGTCCTGAAGGACAATCCCCCCACCCTTGTCCGCCTGTCTAATTATCAGATTAGAATCATTGGCCAGGGATTTGAGGGCTCTTTCCTCATTAGGCCAAAGTCTTGTGTGTTTATTTGATTTACTGGGTAATTTGTTAAAATCTTCCATTACCAACTGTTGGAAAAGGTCTATATATGTGACATCCTCCTTAGGGGGATTAAAATTGGATGGTAATGATAATGTGGTATGTATATATCCTTCAAAAAGGTCCTCCGCTATAAGATCTGGTTCAGCATAAATGGTCTGGGTCTGGCTGTTCATGGAATTAGTAATAATGGGCAATCCCTCCACGTTTCTTTTTTTGAGATTTTTTATAGAGAAGTATCTCTGTAGAGATAATTTCCTGGTATATTTATTCAAATCAACGAATAAATCGAACAGTTTATGGGGGTTCGGGGGGCAGTAGGACAGACCCCTACCCAAAATTCTAACCTCATCGTTAGTTAGTTCGCGTGTGGATAAATTAAATATACCTTTGGCTAGTTTTTGTAGTTGCTTTTTTTGTGTGGTGTTGCCTCTCCCTCGTCTTCCCCGTTGGGGTATGGTTTTTTCTTTTGTTGTTGTTGTACATGAGGGTGCTGCGGTTGTTGTGTATTCTGATGTTGTTGTGATGGAATCTTGGGTGGACCTATATTCCTCCTCCATAAGGGGGCCAAATTCGGAACCCCTAAAAAATTACTCTTGGAGGTGGATGGTATCTCAACCCTTTGATGACTAGTTTGGCCTTGATCATTTTGGGGGTTAGGTAAATTAAAATTTTGATAATCATTACCCTGATGTCTATTCCCCCCAGGGTTAGGTGAATTGAAGTTTTGATAGTTATTACCCTGATATCTGTTCCCCCCAGAATTGTTCTGGAGGGGTTCAAATCGATTGTATAATGGAATATGATTGGGATTTTGATAATCATAATGACTATAAGAATTATTCTTATTTTTATTCCTATTGTGTTGGTAATTATGCTGGTAAGATTGTCTGTTTTGAAATTTCCTATTGTTAGTATTATGTTCCTCCCACTGGGATGTTTGTAATGGTTCTGATGTATTTCTATGATGAGGTGTCGATTGGTATGGAGTTTTTGTATTGTTCCTATTCTTGAATGGTACCCTTGTCCATCCCTCATTGTTCTCTTTTGGACCTGCAGTTTTTTTATTATATGTGTATACCGTACCCTCTGCATAGTCCTCCTCATCTCTTTTGAATTTCCCATTCTTAATTCTAATGATATCATTTTGGTATTCATCCACCATTTTTAAGGTTTCAGTGTTTAGTCTATTATATTCTGAATGGTCTCTCATGGGTTCCAATTCTTTTTGGATAGCTTCTATCTCTTTTTCCAAATTTTCCACTAGATTTTGTCTATGTGAGATCAATAAATCTATTAGATTAAAGGAACAATCATCTAGTATTTCATACCATTCAAAGGGTTGAGATACCATCCACCTCCAAGAGTAATTTTTTAGGGGTTCCGAATTTGGCCCCCTTATGGAGGAGGAATATAGGTCCACCCAAGATTCCATCACAACAACATCAGAATACACAACAACCGCAGCACCCTCATGTACAACAACAACAAAAGAAAAGACCATACCCCAACGGGGAAGACAAGGGAGAGGCAACACCACACAAAAAAAGCAACTACAAAAACTAGCCAAAGGTATATTTAATTTATCCACACACGAACTAACTAACGATGAGGTTAGAATTTTGGGTAGGGGTCTGTCCTACTGCCCCCCGAACCCCCATAAACTGTTCGATTTATTCGTTGATTTGAATAAATATACCAGGAAATTATCTCTACAGAGATACTTCTCTATAAAAAATCTCAAAAAAAAGAAACGTGGAGGGATTGCCCATTATTACTAATTCCATGAACAGCCAGACCCAGACCATTTATGCTGAACCAGATCTTATAGCGGAGGACCTTTTTGAAGGATATATACATACCACATTATCATTACCATCCAATTTTAATCCCCCTAAGGAGGATGTCACATATATAGACCTTTTCCAACAGTTGGTAATGGAAGATTTTAACAAATTACCCAGTAAATCAAATAAACACACAAGACTTTGGCCTAATGAGGAAAGAGCCCTCAAATCCCTGGCCAATGATTCTAATCTGATAATTAGACAGGCGGACAAGGGTGGGGGGATTGTCCTTCAGGACTACAAAGATTATGTGAATGAGGCTTATAACATCCTTTTAAATGTTGAATACTACAGGAAATTGGATGCAGATCCCACAGCTGTATTTTTGGGGAAATTGTTGGATGTTTTGGAGGATGGTAGTGGTAAGGGGATACTAAACACCAAAGAACGGAAATTTTTGACTCCCACACATCCGTCAACCCCTTGCTACTACCATCTTCCAAAGATCCACAAGAATTGTCTCAAACCACCCGGCCGCCCCATCATTGCGGGCATCAATAGTTTGACTGATAAGTTATCTCAATATATTGATAACTTTTTGCAAAAGTACGTTCAAAATTTACCCTCATTCATTCGGGATACCACTGATCTATTATTTAAGATCAAGGATTTTAAACATGAGAAGGATGCCTTGTGGATAACAGCAGATGTTAGCGCCCTCTACTCTAATATCTCCCATGAATTAGGAATACTTGCCACCAAACATTATTTGGATTCGGATATGTACATGCCTAGTACCCAAAAAGAATACATTTTGACACTTATTGAGTTTATACTCAAACACAATTATTTTCAATTCTTGGATGATTTTTATTTGCAGGTAAAGGGGACGGCCATGGGCACCAGGTTTGCCCCCAGTTTTGCAAATCTCTTTATGGGACATTTCGAGGAGAATTATATTTATAACTCGAACTGGGAGGCAAACCTGGTGTTCTATGGCCGCTATATAGACAATTTGATTTTTATTTTTAGGGGGACAGTGGATGAGGCCAGATTATTTTGTTCTTATTTGAACAAAAACTCTATGGGTATACAGTTCACCTCTAATATACAACGAGAATCCATAGAATTTCTTGATCTAATCCTGGCATGGGACACTGAACACAACATAGCCACATCCACATTTTTCAAAACTGTGGATAGCAATAATTTCCTTCACTACAACAGCAACCATTATCATCAATGGAAAAACAGTATACCATATAGCCAATTTTGCAGAATTAGAAGAAATTGTAGTTCATTAGAGAGATTTTGTGAACAATCTAAGATTCTTATCCAGAGATTTGAGGAAAAAGGTTACCCTAGGGACATCATTATGAGTGGATATGAAAAAGCATATAAATTGGATAGACCCACTATGCTCCAAATGAAGAAAAAAATTACAATAGCAGATAATGAGGCTCTAGAGAAACCTCAGCAACCCTGTTTTGTGACCCAATATAACTCCAATGCTAAACATATAAAAAAAGTATTACAAAAACACTGGCCAATATTATTAAAAGACCCTATTTTGAAGAAAGATCTACATAGTGCACCAAACGTAATATACAAACGAGCACCTACGTTCAAACAATCCCTAGCTCCCAGTAAGGTGGTTATTTCGAAAAAAGGTAGAGGAAAATCAACACCAAATTATCAAACAGGTCAAAGGGGGGTTTTCAAATGTGGCAAAACTAGATGCCACATGTGTAAACACATTACACATAAGACCAAAACAATTAAATCACATACTACAGGGGAAATTTTTCCTATCAATAATCATCTAACATGCAGCTCCTCGTATGTAGTCTATGTCTTATCATGTAGATGTGGACAACAGTATTTGGGGCGCACTATCCGAAATATCCGAAAAAGATGGAGTGAACATAGCCGAAACATAAAGAAAAAATCCATGAAACATAGTGTATCAAGACACTATGTTCATGAGCACAATGGAGAAACTTGTCCCTATACCATAACACCTCTAGAAAGTATCCCCAGTTCTTGTAGATACAACAGGTTTACCAAATTACGTCAAAGGGAAACGTACTGGATCTATAGGTTTGGTACACTTTTTCCTAATGGCCTTAATGAGGTAATAGACTCGGCCGCATTTTAGGTGACTCACCTCTATATATAAAAAAAAACCCTTGTCCGGTCAGGGAAACACAAAAGGGACATTAAGGGCTTCACACTTATTAGCTATCCACCTTGGTGCCAGACCTGGTCTTACACGGTCCATCCCCACTAGCATATATATCACATAAATTATTTAATAATCGATGTTGAATTTGTTAACATATCCGAGCACATAGTCACATATTAAGCACTCACAAACCATATATTAGTTTTCTATTATATGATGTAATTTATAACATAGTACACAACACAATTATATTAACACGTGACGTATATGTTAATAATGTTAAAATTTCTAAAAAAATTAAAAAATTAATAATCACAAGTATGAATACGATGAATGGCTATAGACTATCCACTCTAATCACATAAGTCCTAAATAATTTTCACATCATTCACATAATAATTATTTATTAGCACACCATCACATCATATAATCATTAATTTAATACACATCACGATGACCACACTAATCTATTATTAGATCGTCGGATCAGAGTAGAATCACATAACCGTAGTTAGTCACAATATTAGATGTATTAGTCAAGATTTAGGGAGTCATAGAACCAAGTGTTTTACCCAAATGTAGAATCGTTAGGAGAGCAAAGTGGAAATATCCACGTTGTAAGTATGAAAAATAGATTGGCAGTACAGTTTATAATAACTGAACCACAAATATGTACGTTATATGGAAGTCAGGGCGATCCAAAAAGAAGGGTCCCCGATATTAGACCAGTGGTGTCATTATAATTCACAACCAAGTGTTTATCCTCATGCAGAACTGTTAGGAGACTACAGTAGAAATATTCTCGTTGTTAGTATGTTAGATAGATTGGTGGTACTGTTATACTGTTATGTGTGTTATATGGAAGTTATCAAAATGCAGCTCTGTGATTGGTCGGATTTCGGTCCCATCCAAAAAGAAGGTCTCCGATATGAGACCAGGGGTATTTACATTATAAGTTATTACCAGTATTTGTATTATGTTCACATCACATTACACAGTTCAAGTAAGGACAAATTTGTTTGCTAAAAAATAGATATTTTGTAAATTCTAGAAACTGTTGTAACAAATAGAGGTCCCGATATGTTCCTTTAAGAATTCACCTATGTTGTTCAACTGACCTGTACACACCCATCAGGAAAGGGGTGTGTTTGTGGAAATGTTTGGTAGTGGCGGCAATAAAAAGCCGGTTTTAAAACTGATTTGATATGCCTGATGAAACGGCCAGGAGGGCCGAGAAACGCGTAGCAATTTTAAACTTGTTTATATATGCCTGTCAACTCTGTGCAATAAAAGTTTTAAGTTTATTTTAACCAACTTGAGCCTGGAGATTGATTGTGAGCATACCACTACCAGACAGTTCATTTATCGGAGAGCCGCAGCAACTGAGGATTAGCCGGAGAGAGCAAGCTGGCCAGCTCTGATTGCCAGCACGTTTCCACAAGCACACTGGTGTGCTGTGTTAAAGTGTGAGTACCCTGTGTACAAATCCTCTGAAGTGTGTGCTATTCTTATCTCTATCGATACACACATTTGTGCGCCTCTCTTTTTTGTCTTCGTCTTTTAGTAAAGTATCTAATATGTTTTTAGTAAGAGAGTAGGTCCCAACTCCACACCTTGGTGTAGAATCCTCCAGTATGTACCTTATGTCTAAATTAGTATATACCTACATTGGAGTAAACTAGCTCAAAATAATAGCCAAAAAACAGAAGATGATCTGCCACCAAGCAATATACAATAAAGAATACAATATATAGACTACTGAAACTTTAACCAACAGGCTAATATTTAAAACCTAAAGAGAAAAGCAACAAGTTCACAAGGTGATGCAAATTTAGCTGCTGCGTATCTTCAATATTTTGAGTCCTAGGTTCCTTTATCCCCATGCCTTAGTTGCCGAAAAGTGTGGACTATGGAGGGAATCAGACAGTCTTGTGGTGCGCCTTTTGTATACAGGACCCAGGATAGTGATAAGCACCAGTAAGAAACTGCAATTATCCGGGCTCTTGGGTGAGTCGGCATTCTCAAAAGGTGAGCGTCCTAAAGTTTTAGCTTCCAGGGGGCCCCCCCTAAGCCCCACGGAGCCACAACATCAGAACCATGATCTGCCATCTGCCGAGGCTCACCCACTGTAGCATGTAGACCCGGTGGTGCTAGGAGCGCAAATGCTGTCCCTTCACAAACAACAACTTGTATGTTATTCAGCGGCTCTGTACTTGCCGCATTGCGATTGTGGTCGTCAGGCAAAATGGCGATGTCGTCTCGCCTAACTTCTTGTTGTCTGGGCTCACCTGTGAGTAACAGGGTCTTAGCGGAATGGCTTGATGTCAGGGCGTCCTGTGGTGCACTAGCTGCGAGGTGCAAGCAAAGCTCTTCAATCCGGCGCCAGTGCACATTGTCAAATATGTCCTGGTAGTCAGCTTCCTCTCCGTCGGCCATTTTAACGACAATAAGTCGTGGCGTAGCTATAGATATTAAGGGTCGTGGTGTCAGGGTAAGTCCAGGCTGTAAGATCTTTCCAGTTTAGCTGGCAATGGGACACAGATCTTTATTGCTATTTAACTGTGTCTAGCTGCAGCCAAGTGACCCTCGATCTCTCGAGGGGGGGACGTTGCTTACATGTGAGCCGCCGCTCTAAGCTTCTTGTCCAGTTCCGGCTCCAACTTCAAAAATACAGACCAGCCTTACTGAAGATATAATGCTGCTACATGTAATGAATAAAGAAAATATAAAATTGTCCTGTAGAATGTCCCAAATAATCAACGGCTTATTGAGAACTCAGAAGGAGCTTAGGAGAAGTGCGACCATCTCTGATCGCGGTTTGGACACGCCCCCTTTTAGATGTATTTTTGATTTTTTTTTGTGCAGCTTTTTTGTCTCGCTTAACAGTTAAAGCAAGAGGTTCGGACAGTTCGTATAAAATCAGCATATTTTATTTCAAATTCTTAAAAATTCATGGAACAAGCAAAATCCAGGCAGAGTAGGCATAACACCAAGACTGGCTTACGCGTTTCGGCGTTTGCTGTAATCATAGCCATAGGTGTTGGGTCTCCTCCCCCATCTTTTAAAGCATGCATTAAAAGTTGATTGGTTCACAAATATTCAATTAATAACATTAGTACGCCTACTCTGTGTTTAAATGACTCAAATCACGTAACACTAATATAAATGGCAAAAATATGAAGACATTTAGAAAGAAAACATAGGGTTAATAAGATATAGTTGCGCGATAGAGGAAAGAAAGAAGCTACAAGTACCCATCTTTGTAAATTTAGTTGGTATCCTGAAAATAGATATATAGCTCTTGATAGGATATTCTATAACCAAACAGTACTTGAATCTTGTCTACGGTGTATGAATACAAGGATGCACATTATTAATATCAAAAAATCATACTATCAAAAAAATATCTATACATATACAATTACATATACATATTTCATATGGAATACAAACGATGTTCATAAAATAGGTACAAAGTAAGCCCAAAAGAAGCAAATGCTTTGCAAGCAAAAAAAAAAAAAAAAAGTAGCATAATCAATAGAAGTGACAAATTCATCAAGCGAACAAAAACCTAAATACATATCATATGATAGAATTAGATATACAATATTCACTATACCTTCTTTACCTTCTTTACAAAATGTATATGTGAGTCCCTTAGCATACTATTCCTAACACTATGAAAACCTTAAAGGGACAGTCTAGGCCAAAATAAACTTTCATGATTCAGATAGAGCATGTAATTTTAAACAATTTTCCAATTTACTTTTTTCACCAATTTTGCTTTGTTCTCTTGGTATTCTTAGTTAAAAGCTTGACATAGAAGGTTCATATGCTAATTTCTTAGACCTTGAAGGCCACCTCTTTTCAGAATGCTTAACAGTTTTTCACCACTAGAGGGTGTTAGTTCACGTATTTCATATAGATAACTGTGCTTGTGCACGTGAAGTTATCTGGGAGCAGACACTGATTGGCTAAACTGCAAGTCTGTCAAAAGAACTGAAATAAAGGGGCAGTTTGCAGAGGCTTAGATACAAGATAATCACAGAGGTTAAAAGTATATTATTATAACTGTGTTGGTTATGCAAAACTGGGGAATGGGTAATAAAGGGATTATCTATCTTTTAAAACAATACAAATTCTGGTGTAGACTGTCCCTTTAAGGAACAATATTGTTTCCCTAACACAGAGTTAAGTAAGAAGCACAGTCATCGTGTCTTAGAATGTAAACTGTTGGAGGATAATAGACTGCAATTCATAGCAAAGCAGTAAACCTTGTAAAATCTTCAATAGCATTGCTTATGCTAATTCTACCAAATAGCTTTTCCCTTACTAATAGTGGTACTGAAATGTAATTCAATATGTACCAAAAATATACCATCTAAACTCGCTAATATGAAGCTATATGCTAAACTACATACACCGTAGACAAGATTCAAGTACTGTTTGGTTATAGAATATCCTATCAAGAGCTATATATCTATTTTCAGGATACCAACTAAATTTACAAAGATGGGTACTTGTAGCTTCTTTCTTTCCTCTATCTCGCAACTATATCTTATTAACCCTATGTTTTCTTTCTAAAGGTCTTCATATTTTTGCCATTTATACAGGGAGTGCAGAATTATTAGGCAAATGAGTATTTTGACCACATCATCCTCTTTATGCATGTTGTCTTACTCCAAGCTGTATAGGCTCGAAAGCCTACTATCAATTAAGCATATTAGGTGATGTGCATCTCTGTAATGAGAAGGGGTGTGGTCTAATGACATCAACACCCTATATCAGGTGTGCATAATTATTAGGCAACTTCCTTTCCTTTGGCAAAATGGGTCAAAAGAAGGACTTGACAGGCTCAGAAAAGTCAAAAATAGTGAGATATCTTGCAGAGGGATGCAGCACTCTTAAAATTGCAAAGCTTCTGAAGCGTGATCATCGAACAATCAAGCTTTTCATTCAAAATAGTCAACAGGGTCGCAAGAAGCGTGTGGAAAAACCAAGGCGCAAAATAACTGCCCATGAACTGAGAAAAGTCAAGCATGCAGCTGCCAAGATGCCACTTGCCACCAGTTTGGCCATATTTCAGAGCTGCAACATCACTGGAGTGCCCAAAAGCACAAGGTGTGCAATACTCAGAGACATGGCCAAGGTAAGAAAGGCTGAAAGACGACCACCACTGAACAAGACACACAAGCTGAAACGTCAAGACTGGGCCAAGAAATATCTCAAGACTGATTTTTCTAAGGTTTTATGGACTGATGAAATGAGAGTGAGTCTTGATGGGCCAGATGGATGGGCCCGTGGCTGGATTGGTAAAGGGCAGAGAGCTCCAGTCCGACTCAGACGCCAGCAAGGTGGAGGTGGAGTACTGGTTTGGGCTGGTATCATCAAAGATGAGCTTGTGGGGCCTTTTCGGGTTGAGGATGGAGTCAAGCTCAACTCCCAGTCCTACTGCCAGTTTCTGGAAGACACCTTCTTCAAGCAGTGGTACAGGAAGAAGTCTGCATCCTTCAAGAAAAACATGATTTTCATGCAGGACAATGCTCCATCACACGCGTCCAAGTACTCCACAGCGTGGCTGGCAAGAAAGGGTATAAAAGAAGAAAATCTAATGACATGGCCTCCTTGTTCACCTGATCTGAACCCCATTGAGAACCTGTGGTCCATCATCAAATGTGAGATTTACAAGGAGGGAAAACAGTACACCTCTCTGAACAGTGTCTGGGAGGCTGTGGTTGCTGCTGCACACAATGTTGATGGTGAACAGATCAAAACACTGACAGAATCCATGGATGGCAGGCTTTTGAGTGTCCTTGCAAAGAAAGGTGGCTATATTGGTCACTGATTTGTTTTTGTTTTGTTTTTGAATGTCAGAAATATATATTTGTGAATGTTGAGATGTTATATTGGTTTCACTGGTAAAAATAAATAATTGAAATGGCTATATATTTGTTTTTTGTTAAGTTGCCTAATAATTATGCACAGTAATAGTCACCTGCACACACAGATATCCCCCTAAAATAGCTATAACTAAAAACAAACTAAAAACTACTTCCAAAACTATTCAGCTTTGATATTAATGAGTTTTTTGGGTTTATTGAGAACATGGTTGTTGTTCAATAATAAAATTAATCCTCAAAAATACAACTTGCCTAATAATTCTGCACTCCCTGTATTAGTGTTACGTGATTTGAGTAATTTAAACACAGAGTAGGCGTACTAATGTTATTAATTGAATATTTGTGAACCAATCAACTTTTAATGTGTGCTTTAAAAGATGGGGGAGGAGACCCAACACCTATGGCTATGATTACATCAAATGCCGAAATGCGTAAGCCAGTCTAGGTGTTATGCCTACTCTGCCTGAATTTTTCTTGTTCCATGAATTTTTAAGAATTTGAAATAAAGTATGCTGATTTTATACGAACTGTACGAACCTCTTGCTTCAACTTTCATATCACCAGTTGGACAGATCGTTGCTTTTGCACTGCTATAAGTTGCGTCCTGAGGTCTGGGTATTACAGCTATATGGACTGTGTCATTGTGAGCGGTTCATCGACACACCTCCTCTCCCATTCGCCCATATTGACATTGGACTACGGAAACACAGGATCCATCATCAGTGACGTCACCTCTTCCTCCTTTCCTCATGGTGTAGCGAGATGGCATACAGCCGGATTGTTGTGAGTGTACCTGCCAAGAGGCTACGCTGAGGCAGCGTTGGGGGAATCCCTCAAAGCCAGCTGGTCCCGCCTGAAGTGGCCGCACAGCGTATTACTTAGAGGCTTTTGAAACTTTGGTGAGACTGTGTATTGTTAATCGGTCCTATTTGAACGGACTATTCTTGGATGTCTGACCGGTACTTGGCGGGGAGAGGAGGGAATGGTGTATGGATTGTGAAATTGTATTTAACCATATCCACAGGCACGCATTTATAGTTACATAAAGTTGATATTTGACCCTTGGTGTTGTTTTTCTAAATAAGAAGTCATATAGGCTCTAATCCCATTTCCTCTATTTACTTTGCTTAACAGTTAACCAGAGATCTGAAGTCAATATAGCCTGACGCACGTTAAATTTGATTGCGCTTAAGTGAACATATTTACTTTCAACTCATAATACGCATGTTATTTCAGATGCGCATAAAGAGCAGTGAAATACCCCTTATTGCTCTATGCTACACTTACCACTCCACTTGCAATCTAGACCCTAGTTCTTTATACCTTTATAAGTCTGCTGATCTCATGAGTTAGCAAAAGAGATAATTACCAAAGCACCCTAACTATAAAATGTGTTTTCCAGAATGTTGCTGCATGCCACTTTAAAACATTTCACTAAATTTGCCTGTTTTCTCAAACCACATTTAGTAACGCTTATTGAGAAAAGCAGAGGCGTAACTAGAAACCACAGGGCCCAGGTGCAAAAATCTAAAAAGGGCCCTCATATCTTTTAACACAGAAAAAAAATGTGACTCAGATTACATGTCTGCAAAAGGAAGTACCCTGTGCCCACAGTCTGTGAGATGGTCTGACCCCCTATTACTGTATATAGTGACACTGTTTAACCCACCAGTACTGTATATAGTGAGTCAGTGACACAGTCTGTAATCTGCGGGTGAGATGGCTGGCCTGACCCTACCCGCCCAGTACTTTATAAAGTGACCACAGTAGTCTGTGACATAGTCCAGCCCCCCGTACTGTATATAGTGGTACTGTAAAGTGACACTGTTTACCCCCTCCCCCCATGCTGCAGTAACAAGGTCTGTAATTTGCTGGTTCAACACACACACACATACATAAATAAATACACACACAGTCACATACATACATACACACACACATAAACACCAATGGGTAAAACAGAAAGAGTAACCCCTGTAGTCAGGGACACTAGTGAAGCATCATGTCACACTCACATGATATCAGTGCAGGCAGTGGCAGGACGTTTTTTATTAAAAAAAATATTTTTTTTTTTAAGATGGGCCCCCACCCGTTGCGCCCTCTGCACCCCCTGTAGTTTCGCCCCTGGAGGAAACGCTTGAGAGTGCCTATGTTTTCACTCTGCTATAAAGGCTTACATCCAACAGTGAAGTCTGAAACTAACACCAATATATTTCCGTGCTACACAGGATGTGGCACTTGATCAGGAGAAATATTTTAATGCAACCCTACAAAATAAAAATGGCTAATTTGATGTGGTGTGGGATTATGGATTTTATTTCACATGCAAAATACGTGCTCTTATTTGGGAAATGTGTTGTATATCTTCTCTCATAGGACTTTTGGAGCAATGGAGTTCCACCTGTCTTACTTTTCAGATTCTCACATCATGCTTCATCTTCTTTACCTATTTTCTTTTGCTTGTGCTTAATGGCTACTTAAATTTGATCATAATTACTAGACAACAGTTTTTTTCTTTAGCCTGTATGTTTTGGAAATAAAGCATTACTGAGAAGAACCACAAAGGACGTAAAAATGTTGGTGGTATATCGATGCTGCACAAGGCAGCATGAAATATAAAAAGCTGTGGATTGTATAATGTATGATATTTTGATGTATTTTTCAGTTTAACTTTTTTAATATTAAAACCCATAAAATATAAATCTTCGAAATTGTTTTTTGGTGGCAACATATGTACATTATTTATTTGGGTGACAAAACCTTATGGTATAAGCAATTTAAATGATATGGTATTTAACTACCCTGCAATGTAAATACTTACTGGAAATGGTGAGCTGAACGTTTAATAGACCTTTTTTACTTCATTTGCCATCAAATATTTTTCTTAAATGTATTTTGTTTAAAAAAAAATGTTGCTGTGGCAAATTAATCAAGTTTTTCTTGTTGTAGACAGGCCACTTTACTAACAGGAGTGTGAAATGTATCCTTATCATCAAGGGAATTACCCTCTTCATGCATCAACAAAAGTTGTGTATTAAAAATATATATCTATGCATTCCTAGTATAAAATGTTATATACAAAATCTTTATTTTGGCTTAAAATTAACATTTTTTACCACATTGGCAGGATACCACATTTGGTATATACCAGATATTTTTACTTATATTTCAGAAGTTGTTTTTATTGTTTTTTTCTTTCTTTTATTTCCTGTATGCACCATGAATAAAACATATATAAAACAATAATGGTATTACATTTTACTAAAGGTTACATTTGCAGCCCATAAATATTCCTTCAGATATCAATGGGATCTCATATTTTTACATAAAGAAAGGCATCAGCACCAAACAAAGCAAATATTGCAGAACATACTTAAGTATAAAAATTATATTTTTAATATAAAGAAAAAGGCTAGTGAACATGAAATACTATTCTTTTTTTTAAATAGGCTACATTCACTTGAAGAAAATGAGAAAAAGTTTTCTACATGTCCAAAAAAACAGCATATCTTACAACATATTACAAAACACAATTTAGAAACCTGCATTTTAACATTTATTTTATTTTTTGTATTTTCAGGATCTCTGTTATGTCTCCTATACAGTAACATATTCCAGTAAAAAATATATGTTCTGTCTGAAAAACAAAAAAAAAAAAAAAAAAATATCAAAGAGAGAGAGAATGATAAAAGAATGTTTTTACATAGATTATTAAATTCTAGTATGGATCCATATGTACCAATACAAGCAACAGTTTGTTAGACATCATGTGAATAAAGTTTATTTTAAATATTTGTTAAACAAATGGATATCCAGTGAGTGAAAGCTATAAACAAAACTTTATTAAAACTTTGCTGAAGCAAAAATAGACATAACACTGAAAAACAAAATGGACATGAATTATGTTCATTATTTTTCCAGCACATGTGTTTTAGCAAAATATGTTACTAGTAAATGTTAAGCATGTTAATTATTTTGTGGGCTATTAGTGAAACAAATCCTGAAGATAGTTGCAGTCTATTTTACTGCATTCATATATATTTGAGAAATACACAACTATGGGTATGTGAAAGTAATGCAATATATATTCTCTGAACAGTTGTGGTGTTTAGCTGTTGATGCAAGAGGCATATGCACATATGCTTCCTGTAAAACAAAAGCTTTTACTAGAACACTGATAAAAAAAATAATGCTTATCTTCAAAATTGAAATGCATTCATGTGCTGCTCAATTTTGACTTGATGTCCCTTTAATGTATGCTAATAGAATGTTGCAAGTAGCAATAAACTTATTTTAAACAAATTTCTCATATAAAATTGCAAAATATTAATTTACTTGAATGACCACTTCATTATTCCTTAGATTTCCCACAAAATGTGTTGATTCCAATCTATTTAATTGTGTTTTTCAGATGTTTTTTTTTTGTTTTTTTACCTTGTTCCCAGTACACTTTTTTTTATCATCAGAACAATCGCAATGCAAATCATAATACCATCTCATATTTAAAAAATATTGGTTAGATATTTGAAAAGTCCCCCATATAATGCATGGACAGCATCAACTTAGGTGACCAAAACCCACCCAACCACATGTTTTTGCCTAAATATCAACAAAATGGACAAATGGAATTCAACAGCCAAAGGCACTTGATAAATGCTCAACACCCAATAACACACATCTGATAAATATTAACGATATTGGCAACAAATCTGTGCACGGTCCTACCCTGAATACAAGATGGCAATGCCCTTGCTAACAGCAGCAACAACCCTTTTTGATGAGGATCAAATCACATTGAACAAACTATACTGAACACATCATCACTATCAATTAAATGGAAAAACAAAGTAAAATAAAATCTACAGTTGCAAACCAGATACAGATATCAATACAAATGTATACCTTTGAGCAATTGACATTGAGAAATAAATAATTAAAACACCACTCTATTCAATTGCAACACACTCACATGGACTCCATTAGCCCACAGTAAAAGGAAACATTTTATTTATGAAAAGTGGGGACCATTTTGGTTTGGATATTTGATATGCGATTTAACAGTGAGTGACAGGAATTATTGAGATTGGCCGTGTTTGACTTGATAAGATTGTGATCATTTTGATAAAAAAAAAATAACAAGAATTTGGGAAATATTGTAATTGAGTACGAAATATTTAATTATGCTGAATTAATTATGTTTATTTCACTGCCGGAGTGCATCTGCGAAATCCAGAACCCTGAATCTTTGTAAACCATGTAAACAGTAATTGTTTGTTCTATCCAGTAGCTCAATCTGATTCTTAACTGTCCAAAAGAGACGAGATAAGATAAACATTGCGAGGCAGCTTTCCAAAGGATAAGTGTCTGAACTACAAAACAATATAAATATTACCAACATAATCACACAAATAGTTTTCAAATATGCATTATGTATGCAGTGCTCAATTACTGATATATACTATGCATAACAATGTGCTTTTAACATATGGTAAATATTGTTGTTCACTCATTCCTATGTTCTGGTATTACTTATTACAGGCTTTTCCAAATAGTTTAACGATAACCTTTAAAAATATGTCTAATTGTCTTTAGTGAAATTAATTAAATGACTTTTGTAAAGTTGGTATACATTCTGAGTCTGAAATTATCTTTCTTATATTATATAACTGTGCAATTACATAAATATACGTTTGTACATAATTATTTTGGAAAGAGCCCCTTGAGTTTTAGATTTTAACCAAGAGCTTTATGTAATTTTATTCATGATAGAAACGGGAGTTTGGGTGCATTAATATAAAAGATCAATTTGTGCTGGAAATGTAGAAAACTTTTTGTTAAAAAAAAAATAAAATTAAAAAAGTCTGTACAAACTTTAAAGCATATTCTTATTGAATGGCAGCATTACCATTGTAGCAATCAATTTAGGTAGTAGAAAATTTACAAATGAGATATGATGGACTTTTTCATGGACAGTTTATTTGATTAGCTCTTACATGCCCCTATTTGGTCCACACAGGTTCTAAACATTCTTAAAGCTTACAAATTATCATGTTTTACACTTGAAACTCTTGTGCTAACAGTTCTTCAGACATTGTAGCCATCAATGTTCCTGTAATACCTGTATCTGAAAGCACAGGTGAGCTTGAAGGATTGTGCACTGTGAGCATGGAGAGGGAAGGTGAAAAACTTGGGCTCATAGTTGAAGGCTGGCATGCAAGATTAGTGAAAAAAGGTGAGCGAGGATATTTTAATAATGTTTGTCCAGACATAATAGTTGGCATTCTTGGTGGAACTGCCCTTATTCCAGGCTGTGCCACTGATGTGATAAGTGGTGGTGGGAATACAAAAGGCTTCTTTTGTTTTGGTAAATGCCTGTGGATCTTTTCATCTTTCAGCCTTCCTATATCACAGAATACAGAGGAAAGAGTCTGAAACCTGGGTTCCCAGCTTAGTAAGTAATCCCAGTTATAACTTCCTCTTAGATCCTCATCAGAAGCCACTAAAGATGCAAGAGACCCATATCTAGAGTCATATGTAGTGGGAACAAATATGTAGTCCCGTTTAATATCTGGGGATGTGTTTTTATATTTCTCTTTTTTCTCACAATTGCTTTGTGCAGTTGGAATTTCATTTTCATGACAAAAACTTGGAACCCGTTCCTCTCCACGTTCATCTTTCATATTAACAATGTTCTCAGTACTCTCTGTTCCAATCACTAGATCTGTTTCATCTGATTCACAAGAGAGAAGATCGGAGTCTCTTGGAATGCCAGAGTCTGGCACTCGTGAAGCTCTTTCACTGAGAACAGATCCAGATTCTTTCCTATTAGGATATTCATTAATCATCTTAATTTCTTCATCTTCAGCAGTTTCTCCTTCTGTTGAGCCATGTCCGCTTGAGTCTGAATTTCTACACTTGCTTCCTGTATCTTTCTTTTCCCTAATGCCAACTAAGCCCAACCATTCTGAGGTGTCTGGTGCTACATTCGTCTTGATATTTTCATATTTTGGACAATCATCAGAGGCACAATCTTTCATATTAGACATGGGAAGTGTAGGAATGGCAGTCTCTTTTATCCCACAAGCATTTACATCTTTTCGCTTATATCTGAGAATAATTCCAATAAGGCTTATAGCCAAAAGCAAGAAAACCACAAAGGAAATGCTGAAACTAATGGAAAGTATGTTTGCTGACATCCCAGGGTAACCTTCAAGAGCAGTGGAAATATTAACTTGTACAGTACATGTTGCTGACTTTGAATCAAACTTTGGACTGTGTGCTTTTACATAAAGCTCAATAATGTCATCATTTTTCTTTGTATTGCTTCTCTTTTTGTGTACACCTCTTGATAAATAAATATCTCCACTTGTTATATTAATAGAGAAAAACTGTGAGGGTCCTTCAAGGAAATAATGGACAATGCCATCAAGCCCTTCATCACTATCTGAAGCTTCTACTCTGCCAATTACTTGTCCAGGTTTGTTTTCTTTAGGGAGTTGAAATAAATATTGTTCTTCACTGAAGATAGGCTGAAACTCGTCCTTCCCTTCAATGTCTACATAAACCAATACACTAGCTGTGGAGTCGCTTTTATCTTTCACTTGAATGATGAGACAGTACCTATTTTGCATTTCATAATCAATTACATGTTTTGTATAGATATCTCCAGTTAATGAGTCTATGAAAAACATGTCTCGACTTTGTGGATCATTTTGGCATGAGGATTGAATGGAATAACTAAGTGTACCATATGGTCCAGAATCCAAGTCAAAGGCATTAGCTGTGCACACAGGTGTAAAAGAAGGTGCATCTTCGCAAAGATTACATATCATACTGTTAAAAAGGAATTTTGGCAAAAAGTCATTTTCATCTAAAATGCTAATATGAAGTACTGAAAAGGCATATTTTTTTTTACTTCCCCAACCATCTGTTGCCTGCAGAGTCAAGGAATATTTTCTGACTTCTTCATAATCCAGAGGTTTTACTACAATCACAGTTCCATTTTGCTCATCAATTTTGAAAAAGCTTTCATCGTTTCCAGATACTATGCTATATGAAATATCAGCATTGTCCCCAATATCAGAATCTGTAGCTGAAATCATTATGACAGCATTATTTACTGGATGATGTTCTCTTACATTAATATGATGTTCGGTAGTGCTAAATACAGGTGGATTGTCATTTGAATCAAGAATATGTATAAAAATGATGGCACTGGAACTTAATGAAGGAATACCTTGATTTGAAGCAAGTAACACTAATTTATGGGTGGGGTATGCTTCACGGTCCAATACATTGTTTATCACAAGTTTTCCAACAGTCACATAATGGGGTTTAGAAAGCACCCTGATGTTCTCCACATAAAATAAGTTGTTTGAATTGCCACTGGTAAGAGAAAAATCAATGTTTGCATTTTCATGTGTCCAATCCAAGTCTGTAGCTGTAAAGGTGAGCACACCTTCTCCAACCACTGCATCTTCACTAATATAAACATGATATATCTCTTCAGAAAACTGTGGTGAATAGTTGTTTACATCATGGAAATCTACTTCAAGGATAGCAGTGGAAGCTAAAGGAGGCTTTCCGTTATCATTTGCTTCTACCAGAATTTTCAGCACTGTGTTCTTCTCCTTGACTCCAACTGGCATATCAGTGTACACAAATCCTAAAACATAGAGATAAAAAAAAATTATTTTATGCAAACTGTTAAAAATATAAATATATATACATAAAATATAAAACATTTTTTCAAATATGCACCAAATTTTGGTAAAACAAATGTAGGGTTTCTACAACCAACTGGATTAAAACAAGTTCTATAGAACTCATCTTTAGGTGAGATATAATTGTTGTACTCAATACCTAGAT
Organism: Bombina bombina; assembly: GCF_027579735.1. NCBI lineage: Eukaryota > Metazoa > Chordata > Amphibia > Anura > Bombinatoridae > Bombina > Bombina bombina. Next base: position 1,107,869,108 of record NC_069500.1, read on the forward strand.
CTATTATTGTCAATCGGTAATCGGTTAGTAATGGGTGGTATGATTCTCATAGAGAGATGTCATGTTATGTGCTGCTACACAAGATAAACTTAAAGGGATACTGAACCCAATTTTTTTCTTTCATGACTCAGATAGAGCATGCAAATTTAAGCAACTTTCTAATTTACTCGTATTATCAAATGTTCTTCCTTTTCTTGGTATCTTTATTTTAAAAAGCATAGGAGTTGGCCCATTTTTGGTTCAGACCCTGGATAGCGCTTGTTGATTGGTGGCTACATTTAAGCTTACATTCCTGCTTTTTTCAAATAAAGATAACAAGAGAACAAATAACAACTGATAATCGGAGTTAAGAAAGTTGCTTAAAATTGTAGCTCTATATGAATCATGAAAGAAAAAAAATGGGTTCCGTATCCCTTTAACTACAAGCAAGTTTTAATTCTAGGTCATTAATGAATTAAAAATAGATAAAACAATTCAACATATTTATTGATGCAGATGTATTAATTAACCATAAATAGAATATGTATAAATAATTAGTTACGATTCTGGGGTTATCTTATGAAAACCTGCTCTTCTAGTTGTAATCAGTTTGTAACTAGTCAGCTAACAAAGCGATATTCCTTAAAATGGTTATTCTGTGGTTTTAGACTTTTATACAGAATCTATACATGGAACTCTATATAGACACAATATATTACAGTTCTCATTACTAAAATGTTGTGTATAGTGTAAACTATCTATAGAATATATAGGGCTCCATGTACGAAGCAGCTTTAACTGCTCCAGAGCCATTGCAGGGCAGGTTAGCACATGCGAGCATGCTTCTTGCAATATAAGAAGCAGCGGTCATTATATTGCTGCTTGTTACACTCTTCACCACCTCTTTTAATGATTCAAATAGAGCATGTGATTTGAAACAACTTAATTTTTGACTATTTTCAAACTGTCTTTGTTCTCTTATTATCTTTTGTTGAAAAGCAGAGATGTAAGTTCAGGAATGTGCACGTATTTGGAGCAGTATATGGCAGTTTTGCAAGAATATAATCCATTTGAAAGAGCACTAGATGTCACTTCCACGACGTCCTCCAGTCACCTACTTAGGTACCTCTTCAATAAAGAATACCATCTGAACAAAGCAAATTTGATAATAGAAGTTGGGAAAAAAAATTAATTGTATTATCTTTCTGAATCACAAAAGAACATTTTGGGATTTCATATCCCTTTAAGACGTAAACAACTGACACTTGGTTTATTTTAGGTTTAATTTGAAACAAATTTTGCGTTATTTTTTCACTCAAGAAAAATATTTGTCACAATGTTTAAACACTACTTTTCATTTAAATAACAAAACATTCTATGTACAATGTCCCTTTAAATGATGGAATACCTAACACATAAATGAAGAGATAGCTGAATCTAAATGTATATAGGTAATTGTTTAAATAACTTCCCAAAACTCAGATGTTATGTCAACATGACACGTAGAAGTGTAATTTCTCAAATAGAGCCAACACCAAGGGCAGGGCCAGCACTATATTGAATGCCTGACGTATGTTTATGTAGACTTCTGTAGGATACAGGTTTAGAATATATTTTCTTATTTTACTTTTTTTATTGCATCAATGAATACAGTCTCTGTATGGAAATCTTAATTAAATGAAGGGAGGTTTAAGTATCTTAAAGGGAAAGTTTACGTCAGAATTGTTATTGTTTAAAAATATAGACCATCCCTTTATTAACCATTCCCCAGTTTTGCATAACCAACACAGTTATATTAATATACTTGTTACCTCTGTGATTACCATGTATCTAAGCTTCTGCAGACTGCCACCTTATTTCAGTTATTTCAACAGACTTGCATTTTAGCCAATCAGCGCTGACTCATAAATAACTCCATGTGTGTGAGCACAATGTTATCTATATGGCATACATGAACTAGCGCTGTATATCTGTAAAAACTGTCAAAATGCAATGAGATAAAAGGCAGCCTTCAAGGGCTTAGAAATTAGCATATGAGCCTACCTAGGTTTAGCTTTCAACATAGAATATCAAGAGGACAAAGTGAATTTGATGATAAAAGTATATTGGAAAGTTGTTTAAAATCTCATGCCCTATCTGAATCAAAACTTTAATTTTGACTAGACAATCCCTTTAAATCACATATAATCTGAAATTACCCTAAAGTGACATACCAGTGGTTGAATTAATTACAAATCCTTTTAACGGAGAAAGAATTCTGTATGTAATAGGTCCAAAAAGTTCAGAGTCTCTGTCTGTAGCAGTTACTGATGTAATGAACGTTTCTGATTTTGTAAATTCTGGTACTGTGACCTATAATAAACAAAAAAGACAGGTTATTGGGTTCATATGATTCAGCATTAATTTTTGATGGATTTTTTTATACATATAAAAACATAGATTTGAAAATAAACACCCACTAAACTTCACATGATGTTGAAAGATAGTTGCAACTTATCCAGAATGTACTTTCTGTTTAACCCCTTAATGACCGCAGCACTTTTCCATTTTCTGTCCGTTTGGGACCAAGGCTATTTTTACATTTTTGCGGTGTTTGTGTTTAGCTGTAATTTTCCTCTTACTCATTTACTGTACCCACACATATTATATACCGTTTTTCTCGCCATTAAATGGACTTTCAAAAGATACCATTATTTTCATCATATCTTATAATTTACTATAAAAAAATTATAAAATATGAGGAAAAATTGAAAAAAAAAACACCTATGCTAAATAGTTTCTAAATTTTGTCCTGAGTTTAGAAATACCCAATGTTTACATCTTCTTTGCTTTTTTTGTAAGTTATAGGGCCATAAATACAAGTAGCACTTTGCTATTTGCAAACCACTTTTTTTTCAAAATTAGCGCTAGTTACATTAGAACACTAATATCTTTCAGGAATCCCTGAATATCCATTGACATGTATATATTTTTTTAGTAGACAACCCAAAGTATTGATCTAGGCCAATTTTGGTATATTTCATGCCACCATTTCACCGCCAAATGCGATCAAATAAAAAAAAATCGTTCACTTTTTCACAATTTTTTTCACAAACTTTAGGTTTCTCACTGAAATTATTTACAAATAGTTTGTGCAATTATGGCACAAATGGTTGTAAATTCTTCTCTGTGATCCCCTTTGTTCAGAAATAGCAGACTTATATGGCTTTGGTGTTGCTTTTTGGTAATTAGAATGCCACTAAATGCCACTGCGCACCACACGTGTATTATGCCCAGCAGTGAAGGGGTTAATTAGGGAGCATGTAGGGAGCTTGTAGGGTTAATTTTAGCTTTAGTGTAGTGTAGTAGACAACCCCAAGTATTGATCTAGGCCCATTTTGGTATATTTCATGCCACCATTTCACCGCCAAATGCGATCAAATTAAAAAAAACGTAAAATTTTTCACAATTTTAGGTTTCTCACTGAAATCATTTACAAACAGCTTGTGCAGTTATGGCACAAATGGTTGTAAATGCTTCTCTGGGATCCCCTTTGTTCAGAAATAGCAGACATATATGGCTTTGGCGTTGCTTTTTGGTATTTAGAAGGCCGCTAAATGCCGCTGCGCATCACACGTGTATTATGGCTAGCAGTGAAGGGGTTAATTAGGTAGCTTGTAGGGAGCTTGCAGGGTTAATATTAGATTTAGTGTAGAGCTCAGCCTCCCACCTGAAACATCAGACCCCCTGATCCCTCCCAAACAGCTCTCTTCCCTCCCCCACCCCACAATTGTCCCCGCCATCTTAAGTACTGGCAGAAAGTCTGCCAGTACTAAAATAAAAGGTATATATATATTTTTTTTTAATGATTTTTTTTAAGCATATTTACATATGCTGCTGTGTACTATCCCCCCTTAGCCCCCAACCTCACTGACCCCCCCCCCCCAAACAGCTCTATCCCCTCCCGCTCTAACTTAATGGGCGCCATCTTGGGTACTGGCAGCTGTCTGCCAGTACCCAGTTTAGAAGAAAAAATTGTTTGTTTTTTTAATTTGTTGAAAGTTTCTGTAGTGTAGCTTCCCCACACACAAACCAACCCCCCCACCCCTCCACGATCGCTTTTTGTGCTTTTGCACAAACAAGATTAGGCAGGTTTTATTAAAAGATTTTCTGTAGTGTAGCGGTTCCCACCCGCTCCCTCCCCGTGCACGCGCCCGCCCGCCCGCCACCCCCCGACGGTCCCGCCCCCGATCCCGCCCCCCTTGACGTCACGCGGCACACCGATGGCCGCCCACCCGCCTCCCAATTCGGCTCCCACCCACCAACGATACCGGCCATCGATGTCCGGTGCAGAGAGGGCCACAGAGTGGCTCTCTCTGCATCGGATGGCCATGTGAGGTTATTGCAGGATGCCTCCATATCGAGGCATCACTGCAATAACCGGAAAGCAGCTGGAAGCGAGCAGGATCGCTTCCAGCTGCTTTCCACACCGAGGACGTGCAGGGTACGTCCTCAGGCGTTAACTGCCTTTTTTTTGAGGACGTACCCTGCACGTCCTCGGTCATTAAGGGGTTAAATAAAATGCTTAAAAGGGGGTTATTGAATTTAAATAACCTCATATTTAGAGTAAAATTGGAGTGAGGAGAATAATTAATAATAATAAGAATCCCTAAATATAATATTACATGAACAGGAGTGTATGCTGTCGGCATTCAGCGATGTCTGTCGGACATGATCCACTAAGCAGATCATGTCGGACAGACATTTAATAAATTGGCCCCTCTATCTGAAGCAAGAATTAATAAATTTGGGTTTCATGTCCCTTTAAAAATTTGCTTCTCACAAAGTCATGTTAAGCAAGGTCGGAATACATGCATATTCAGATATCTATGGATAAAAAATACAACATTTTGAAACATACAGAAAATTGCAATAGAAAAATATTTTGTTTTCATAGGTTTTACATATGTGGCAGTAGGCTAATTCATTTACATTACACTATTGATGTTTTAGATAAGGGTCTCACCAGTGAGCCAGTTAGGCCTAACCTACAATCACTGGCCATATTCTAACCTGGAGTGGCAAAGTAATTTGCTAAGTGCTCCTCTTTGACTATGTTTTCTGTTATATTGCATTGCTGATTTAAGTGGTGGCATAATACTTTTACAGCATAGGATATAGATTTAGGTCACTGAATACACTTCAGATTTGGGAACCTGTTACTTATAATTTTAGAATGATTAATTATAAGAACATTCAGATTTGCTGATATTGGTAACATACAGTTTAGAATATCATCTTAAAATTGATCAATCAATAACCGTTTTATTAATTTATCTGTGTCTCTTTAAAATAGTTAAAATCATTGTAAAAATTCTATATTGTACAAAATTATGTATAATTAAACAGTGACATTTCAAGGCTCATTACCAACTGTATGATGAACTTGCTGTTCCACTACTGTAGAATGATATTCAATAAAACTACATTTGCACCAAGTAATGTTTGTGCTAACATGGTTTATTGATAATTTATATTAAAAAAATGAAATGGTCCTAAGGGAATATTAATAGGAGTGGATAATAATAATATAGCTATATAACTGATTCCTACATTTACTTGATAATATAGGGGCCTATTTATGAAGGGACTGTCGGACATGATCCGACATTACGGATCTTGTCCGACAGACCTTGCTGAATGCGGAGAGCAATATACTCTCTGCATTCAGCATTGCCCAGTAGCTCTTGTGAACTGCTGGTGCAACGCCGCCCCCTGCAGGGGGGTGTCAATCAACCCAATCATATTTGATCGGGTTGAATTGCGGCGATGTCTGTCCGCCTCTTCAGAGCAGGCGGACAGGTTATGGAGCAGCGGTTTTTAGAACGCTGCTTCATAACTGGTGTTTCTGGCGAGCCTATACAGAGCTTGATAGATATGCCCCATAATGTTTCACCCCTGAATGACAACAGTACTTTTCCATTTTCTGTCCGTTTGGGACCAAGGCTATTTTTACATTTGTGCGGTGTTTGTGTTTAGCTGTAATTTTCCTCATACTCATTTACTGTACCCACACATATTATATACCGTTTTTCTCGCCATTAAATGGACTTTCTAAAGATACCATTATTTTCATCATATCTTATAATTTACTATAAAAAAAATATAAAATATGAGGAAAAAAATGGAAATAAACACTTTTTCTAACTTTTAGCCCCAAAATCTGTTACACATCTACAACCACCAAAAAACAACCATGCTAAATAGTTTCTAAATTTTGTCCCGAGTTTAAAAATACCCAATGTTTACATGTTCATTGTTTTTTTTGCAAGTTATAGGGCAATAAGTACAAGTAGCACTTTGCTATTTCCAAACCACTTTTTTTCAAAATTAGCGCTAGTTACATTGGGACACTGATATCTTTCAGGAATCCCTGAATATCCCTTGACATGTATATATTTCTTTTAGAAGACATCCCAAAGTATTGATCTAGGCCCATTTTGGTATATTTCATGCCACCATTTTACCGCCAAATGCGATCAAATACAAAAAATCGTTCACTTTTAACAAATTTTTTCACAAACTTTCGGTTTCTCACTGAAATTATTTACAAACAGCTTGTGCAAATATGGCATAAATGGTTGTAAATGCTTCTCTGGGAACCCCTTTGTTCAGAAATAGCAGACATATATGGCTTTGGTGTTGCATTTTGGTAATTAGAAGGCCGCTAAATGCCACTGCGCACACACGTGTATTATGCCCAGCAGTGAAGGGGTTAATTAGGGAGCATGTAGGGAGCTTTTGGGGTAATTTTAGCTTTAGTGTAGTGTAGTAAACAACCCAAAGTATTGATCTAGGCCCATTTTGGTATATTTCATGCCACCATTTCACAGCCAAATACATTCAAATAAAAAAAAAACTTTACATTTTTCACAATTTTAGGTTTCTTACTGAAATCATTTACAAACAGCTTGTGCAATTATGGCACAAATGGTTGTAAATGCTTCACTGGGATCCCCTTTGTTCAGAAATAGCAGACATATATGGCTTTGATGTTGCTTTTAGGTAATTAGAAGGCTGCTAAATGCCGCTGCGCACCACACGTGTATTATGCCCAGCAGTGCAGGGGTTAATTAGGGAGCTTGTAGGGAACTTGTAGGGTTAATTTTAGCTTTAGTGTAGTGTAGTAGACAACCCAAAGTATTGATCTAGGCCCATTTTGGTATTCCTTTTTCACAAACTTTAGGTTTCTCACTGATATTATTTACAAACAGCTTGTGCAATTATGGCACAAATGGTTGTAAATGCTTCTCTGGGATCCCCTTTGTTCAGAAATAGCAGACTTATATGGCTTTGGCGTTGCTTTTTGATAATTAGAAGGCCGCTAAATGCCACTGCACATCACACGTGTATTATGGCTAGCAGTAAAGGGGTTAATTAGGTAGCTTGTAGGGAGCTTGCAGGGTTAATTTTAGCTTTAGTGTAGAGATCAGCCTCCCACCTGAAACATCAGATCCCCTGAACCCTCCCAAACAGCTCTCTTCCCTCCACCAGCCTACAATTGTTCCCGCCATCTTAAGTACTGGCAGAAAGTCTGCCAGTACTAAAATAAAAGGTATATTTGTTTGTTTTTTTTACAGCATATTTATATATGCTGCGGTGTAGAATCTCCCCTTAGCCCCCAAGCTCACGGATCCCCCATCAAACAGTTCTCTAACCCTCCCCCTCTAGCTTAATGGGCGCCATCTTGGGTATTGGCAGCTGTCTGCCAGTACTCAGTTTAGTAAAAAAAATATGGTTTCATTATTTGTTTGCCCTTTTCTTTAGTGTAACTTTCCCCCCCCCCCCCCAGAACCCTTTGATTGTTTTAGAAATGAAAATCCCCCCTTTTCTCACAATTTTTTATTCTATTATTCTGTAGTGTAGCAGTTCCCACCAGCTCCCGCCCCGTGCACGCGCGTCCACCCTCCGCCTCCGTGCATGCATGCGCGTGCGTCTGTGCGTGCGTGTCCACTGACACTCCCGCCTCCGATCCGACCTACGATCCCGTCCCCCTCCACATCACAGGCCCATTGCAGGCTGCCCACCCGCCTCCCTGCTTTGCTCCCACCCACCAACGATGCTCCGGTGCAGAGAGGGCCACAGAGTGGCTCTCTCTGCATCGGAGGCTTGTAAAGGGGTATTGCAGGATGCCTGCATATCGAAGCATCACTGCAATAACCTCAGAGCTGCTGGAAGCGATCGCAATCGCTTCCAGCACTCTGTTAAACAACTGACGTACCAGGTACGTCTATTGTCATTAACTGCTTGTTAATGCATGACGTACCTGGTACGTCAGTTGTCATTAAGGGGTTAACCTGTGCCCAAAAGTAGCTTGTGATCTATCAATAGATCTCTGAACAACATATCACAGGTTTGTTTTGTGCACTCCCTGTAAATTAGTAGTGATAATATGACTTAAACTTGTATAAAAACAAAGCGCCAGATTACGAGTGGCAAATTAACAGTTACACGGCTTTAACTTGGGTGTTTGCACACCTTGGGTTTACCACTCGTATTACAAGTTAAAAGTAAACATGATCGTTTGTGCGCAGTTGCAATTTACACTACAATGATTGCTGCATCCTCAGAGTTGTGGTTAACTGTTTTGCAAGAAAAAAAGGGTCACAAAACACTTCAAAAATACATTACAAAGTACAGTTACACTCATAATAACACCAACTAATACAATTTTTTTTTTTTTTTTTTTAAACTGCACAAAAAAGTTATAAGGGCTCAAAGATAAGAGATCTCGGGTGCTAGAAAAAAAAGTCAAAGGGCTTTCACATAGAGATACATACATATACATATCTAAATCTGTATATGTATCTATATATCTTTGTTTATTTGTATGTACATGTGTATTTATGTATGTATATATGTATATATGTATTTACAGACTATATACACATATAAATACATATGTACAAACAGACATATATATATATATATATATATACACACAGAAAGAAGCACACTCACAGGAATGAGCAACTGGCCCAATACTATTGTTAGCCTGTTCTATGGCGATTTACCACCTGGATGCAGCTTCTTTTAGCCCAGTAATGCTTTTTCACAGAGCAGAACTTTCCTGTAGTATATCAGTCTGATCCCGCCTATTACGGTCAGTCCAGTGGCGAAATACCAGGCAATTCCTCTCTGAACAAGGAACACAGCAACCCCAGACAATCGTTTCGGCCTTCATTGGGCCTTGTCAGTGAGGTGTAGCCATATTCCTCTAAGCACACTGAGCAAGGAGTCCACGTCTGGTTTCCCCTTTTTCCCATAGGGAGACTAAATACACACAGAGAGAAGCACACTGACTGTAATAGGCGGGATCAGACTGATATAATACAGAAAAGTTCTACTCTGTGAAAAGCATTACTAGGCTAAAAGAAGCTGCACCCTGGTGGTAAATCGCCATAGAACAAGCTAACAATAGTATTGAGCCAGTTGTTCGTTCCTGTGAGTGTGCTTTGCTCTGTGTGTATTTAGTCTCCCTATGGGAAAAAAGGAGAAACCAGACATGGACTCCTTGCTCAGTGTGCTTAGAGGAATATGGCTACACCTCACTGACGAGGCCCAATGAAGGCTGAAATGATCGTCTGGGGTTGCTGTGTTCCTTGTTCAGAGAGGAATTGCCTGGTATTTCGGCGCTGGACTGACTGTAATAGGCGGATCAGACTGATATACTACAGAAAAGTTCTACTCTGTGAAAAGCATTACTGGGCTAAAAGAAGCTGCACTCAAGTGGTAAATCGCCATAGAACAGGCTAAAAATGGTATTGAGCCAGTTGGTTATTCCTGTGAGTGTGCTTCGCTCTGTGTATATATATATATATATATATATATATATATATATAAATGTGAAAAAATCGTCTGGGGTTGTCATGTTCCTTGTTCAGAGGAGAATTGCCTGGTATTTCGGGGCTGGACTGACCTTGAATGGCGGGATCAGACTGATATACTTCAGGAAAGTTTTCCTCTGTGAAAAGCACACTGGTCTAAAAGAGGCTGCTTCCGGGTGGTAAATAGCCATAGAACTAGCTAATGAGCTGTTGTTCGTTCCTGGTAGAGCGCTTCTCTCTTCAGAGAACCCAATATGCAAATTATATATATATATATATATATATATATATATATATATATATATATATACCCGTTGGAGCCCTTTGCAGTTAATTAGATGAAAACATGAAAAAGCATATTTATGCAATATTCATATTTAATAAATTGTTTAACTGTGTATTTACTGTACATATTTCACATTACAATGTTCTTCACACAGGGGAATATGTTCTAAGAATTTTTAAAAATATATATTCCTATATATATCTTTATATGTTTATACCTATATATAATCTTGTTTTTATATATATATATATATATATATTACCATAATATCATCACATATATATAGAAATATATATTTATGAATAAATAGAACATATTCTTCTATGTAAAGAACAATGGAATGTGAAATATTCATATTTTCATGTCGGGTTTGCACGCGAGTAGGGTGTTTTTTCACACTTTTTATGTGCATCAGTTTTAGCGCCCAAGAGAAAACTGTTTACTTTCAACTTGTAATACAAGCGCAACCTGACGTGCACAAAAAGCTTACATCTAGCGCTCGAGCGGGAACATTAAATAACACTCTACTTGAAATCTGGCCCAAGTGTTTTGTATTAATAGATTTGAACTACATATGTGGCTTATAAACTGATTGCCTTACATATTAATTAGAATTTTATTTATCACAGTTTGTACTATTTTTATAGTGTTGGGAATCTACAACAGAATAAATGTACCATTAAAAAGTCCATTATTTTCTTTATGCAGGACAATAATTACAGCTCATTAAAATATTTTCTCTGCACCGGGGACTTTCTGCGTTCAATTAAGTCCTAAGCAGATCATTTGCAATACATGTGTAGGAATGTTCTCACATGACCCATTAGTCAAAGTTTGAGGTCCTTATGAGTCAACAAGTTTGGATCTGCTGCCTAATTATAAGACAGCCAGTCAAAACTTGAAATGATACACAATTAAACAAGAGTATTGATGGTCATAACATTTATATTTAAAGTGGTCTCTAGTGTAAAATTAAAACATGCTGTTACCATGCATGAAAAGCTAAGAAAAGTATTTTTAAACAGATGTAATAAAATTTGTTCAGGGGACATTGATTTCATTTATTTGCCAAGTAAACATATTATTTTTTTTCGTGGTTAAAAAATATTGCTCAGGAAAAGACAAAAGAAAGATCAGATTCACGCTCTGCCAGAATAACTTAATAGTATAGCAAGTAATGTGATGATTAAGGTCAGTGTAGGTAACATGGAATATATATCTATGGCTTATATTAACAGTCAATTAATTGAATTAGACAATGTGATCTTAAATTAATAATAACAGTTATAAATCTCATGATCTCAATGTCACAATTGCTTACAGAATTAATCACGCTAGTTAATGTAGCTGGTATTTTCTTCCATACAGTTGGCAACAATTAGTAAGGTAGTTAGAAACGTCAGAATGGCTTAATAGGGGTGATGACAGAAGATTTGTTTAATAAAAACAGAAAAAATGAATAAGGAGCCAGTTCACAAAGGTTCAACTATTCTACCCAGCTTTTTAAAATCATGTTGTTTGGAAGCAGTCTGATGAGCTTAGTTCAAGAAAGTCTTAAAGAAGTGCAATCTTACAGTATCCACAAAAATATGGCAATTAAACAAAATTAAACCAACTTATACCTTATTTGGAACCAGTCCTTCTTAAATCAACCTGTTCGTTTGAAAGCATTTGTTTTATTTTAAATACCTCATTTCATCTTAACTTTCAACACAAAGAAAGATTGCTGAAGTTAGAGACTCAATGCCTAAATTTGCAACGGAATATATGAAGAACGTGCAACTTGATGTATAAAGTCAGCTAAATTTAAAGTAATACTGAACCCAATTTTTTTTTATTTCATGATTCAGATAGAGCATGCAATTTTAAGCAACTCATAAGTTTACATTCCTGCTTTTTCAAATTAAGATACCAAGAGTACAAATTGATAGTAGGAGTAAATTAGAAAGTTGTTTAAAATTGCATTCTTTATCTGAATCATGAAATATAAAAAAATGGGTTTAGTATCCCTTTAACAAATGGCTCATAAGTCAGTGTTTTGGAATAGTTGACAAGATATACAGTATGTATACTCTTCATATTATTTACTATCAATTCTAACTTTAACCAAGGTGGACAGTGTGAGTTATAATAAGTGACTTTGCAACTATTTTTCTTTTAATAAATAGTAGCCATGGATATTTTCTACAAGTTAGCAGACCTTAAATAAGTAAACAGTTATAGACCTTAAATAAGTAAATATCTAGTTGGTCCAAAATAAGACCTTTGTAAACAGAGTCCTAAAATAAAATATTTTTCTTCCATAATACTTGTTTCAATCTTATCATTAATAATATACTCAAGTTAAGGAAAACATCAAAATGTTTGGGGAAGCTTCAAAATCAAAGCCTTTATATTGTTAGTGTAACTACCAGCAGACTTTTTTAGGATAACTTTCTCTTTATAAATCACCAAGATATGTAGTGCATTTTATATTTTGCCAGTCTACAAATACATCATATTTTTTTTCTATTACCATATATGGCTAGATTACAAATGGCACGATAGTTAGGGCACTCCACTCCTTTTGGATACGTCGGGTTGCGCTCATGTTACAAGTTGAAAGTAAAAAGTTTTCGCACGAGCAAAACTGGATGTGCACTAACTTCTGGACTTTGCAATACTGTGATTGTGGTAATGTATTCTCCCCATAGAAGTCAATGGAGACCACAGAAGAAAAAAACAGACAGAAATTATTTAATAATAATAATAAAAACAATTCTATGTGAGGAACATAGGAATGTAAAATGTGCATATCGCGCTTTGTGTTTTGAGATTTAGGCTGAACGTGGTGACGGGTTACCGCACATGAAGAATTGCTAATCTCAAAGCACCACTTAGGGGTTAACTACCTGGGTTGCTGGGAACTGTGCAGCTGTCTGTAAGTAATAAGGTCTATGGGGTTCACAGTAACTTGGGATATGTACCCTGTCCAGTCTGAGAGTGTGGTCCGATTCTGTGTTTTATATTTACTTAAGAGAAATTAAAAAAGCCTGTGACACCCTGGTGTTCTCAGTTTTTGTAAAGAATGCATTGGTAGCTACTTGGTTAGTGACCTAGGAAGGGAGAGACATTGACGTGATCCAGGGCTTAACCCGTTTGGGGCCAAATGCAACCGACTCTCCCATTTTTGCTTTTAAATATTACTGTGTGCTTGCTAGTAAGTGCCATGTTTTCTGTGTTTATATACAATATGTATATATATATATATATATATATATATATACACACACATACATACACATATTTATGCATACAATATAGCCCTTTGAAGTCAACCACCTTGTCATATACCATATATCTTTGAGCCTTTATAATATATTTATTAAATATTTATATAGAAACATAGAATTTGACGGTAGATAAGAACCAAAAAGGCCCATCAAGTCTACCCATATTACATGTTACTTTTTCCTTAGGATAGCCTTATGCATGTCCCACTCCCAGGCATTTTTAAATTCCTTTACAGTCTTTGTGTTTACCACCTCAAATGGAATTTTATTCCATGAATCCACCACCCTTTCTGTAAAAAAATGCTTCCTCAAATTTCTCCTGAATCTGCTACCCTCTAACTTTAGATTGTGACCCCTTGTTTTGGCATTTATTTTTTTGTGAAAAATGCTTTCAGCTTCTATTTTATTAAGTCCCTTCATATATTTGAAGGTTTCTATCATGTCACCTCTTTCCCTTCTATCCTCTAAACTATACATATTTAGATCATAGAGTCTTTCTTTGTACGATAGAAACAGTATATGAATACTTTTTCTCAGATAGTGTTTTTATGAGTGTAACTGTAATTTTTAATGTATTTATGTTGTGTTTGGTGCAACTTTTTAATAACGCACTACCCTTTACGCAAGTTTGTCAGTTATGATAAACAAACAATCGTAAATCCTGATTGCGCTCTCACAATCTCATTTACTTTCAACTTGCAATACTAGCGCTATTTCCGACGCGTGCAAAAGTTAGCACAACACTTGTAATCTAGCCCATAGTTGTGTAAAGTTTTTATGAAAGCTGCGCTATTTTCAAAATCTTCTCCCTATAACTAGGTTTTCCACCAACTTTACTACTTGTGATTACTCTGTCATTTGTCCTGTATCATTTTTTCCTAAATAAAGAACAATTATTTTTATAGCACATAATTATTACCTGATTATTCTGACATTCAATTTTTAGACAGTTTTTAGACAGTCCACCACTGAAATTTACCTTATAGTGATCTTGAGAAAACAATGGTTGATTGTCATTTACATCCAGAACCTCAACAATGAGCTCTGCTTCAGTTTTATGTACTAAATCAGAGGCATGAATCCTCAAATAATATTGAGAGGTTTCTTCATAATCCAATGAACCAATGAGAGTTATGATTCCAGAAAGTCTGTCAATAGCAAATTTCCTGCCGGGATTTCCATCTTCAGTGAACACATATGTTATGGGTGACATTAGATCAACATCATTGGCTGTAACTTGAGTAACAATGGAACCAATGGGAGTGTCTAAAATATAATATTAATAAAAAAAATGAATAAAACAGATTGTCGACATTGATTTTCATTTCTTGACAATAAGATAAAAAGTTGTATGTAAGGAAAATAATTGATAAATGATTTGCTTTTATTTAAATAGCCTAGGCTTAGATCCATCCCCCCAACAGGATTAGATGCATTACAGCTGTTGGTACAGTTAGGAAACTGTAAAACAGCAGCGATCATGCAAAGTACAGATAGCCAAAGCAGAGAGGGATACAAACACACATCAAGCAGTCAAATCAATTTGTGACAAAGATTCCGTTTTGATTCTATGAAAAAAAATCACCCCATATTCACCTCTCATCTGCTTCTCATCATCATAACCCAGATAGCAAAGAAATAGATCAATTAAAATACACCTGTTAGCGCTATAACATAAGTGTACAAATTACTGTATGCAAGTGAAAATATAGACAATTTGTTATAATTAGTCCTAGCCTTGACTCATTAATAGTGTAATTTATAATCTCAGTAAGAAATATTACAATATGATAAATCAAACAAACTTGAACGATATATAGATGTCTGACATTTAAACTCATTTATATAATAAAGCCAGTTATAGTAATTTATTTCATGCAATAATATTCCATAGTAGTTAAAGGTTTAAGTGTAGAAAAGTATGCGATAATGTAGTGTCTTGTGCAAAGAGAGGAAAAAGTAGTAGCTCAGATCTTAAGCACTTCTTTGATTGAATAAAGCATTTTATTTTTAATACACAAGGTGAGAATTCATATGTTTCTAAATTGCTCAGGAGTATAATATTCATGAGGACATATGTATTTTGCTATAATCTGCACTAAATTGCTACAACTACTAAAAGATGCCATAAAAATAATATGTCAGCTGAAAGTTGAGTGCAACGGAATTTCCGCAAAGTATAATGTTATCTGTGCTATTCCAGACTTGGTCCATACTTCCACATCTGGGGTCCATAAGAATTTAATTAAGCACCAGCAAGAATTTTCTCCTCACTCGTGCTCCATGTTGTATCACTACTTAAGAAAGCTGTAAAATCAGTAGTGCTGCCTCTGGTACGCTTTACCTGAAGAAACTGCTGACATATTGTATCACTTGAACAACCAGGTATGTTAAGATGCCTATATGGCCCTGGTTTTAAAAAAGTGGCCAATATGCCATTTAATCTTGTTCTCTTCAACACATATTTTAACCTTATCTAAATTAAAAATAGTAAGAAATATACAGCTTATATGAATTTGATAGATTTATTTTCTTAAAAGTTGTCTCTACTTTTTATCATCATCTTTTCAAGAAAAGTATTTTAAATACATAAATGAAGCTCCAGTTATTGGGTATTATAATTATTGCATCCTAATGTATGGAATACTACAATCTTTGTAGCATGAATATATAATAGAAATGTAATATATGTTTTTATTATGATTTTTACTAGGACCTAGGACTTTCTTTATGTTCTATTATAATAATACATTTACGGCTAGATTTAGAGTTTTGTCGGTAACGACCCGCGTAGCTAACGCTGGCTTTTTTCTGGCCGCACCTTTAAAATAACTCTGGTATTGAGAGTCCACAGAATGGCTGCATTAGGCTCCAAAAAAGGAGCGTATAGCATATTTAACGCAACTTCAACTCTCGATACCAGAGTTGCTTACGGACGCGGCCAGCCTCAAAAACGTGCTCGTGCATGATTCCCCCATAGAAAACAATGGGGCTGTTTGAGCTGAAAAAAAACCTAACACCTGCAAAAAAGCCGCGTTCAGCTCCTAACGCAGCCCCATTGTTGTCTATGGGGAAACACTTCCTACGTCTGCACCTAACACCCTAACATGTACCCCGAGTCTAAACACCCCTAACCTTACACTTATTAACCCCTATTCTGCCGCCCCCGCTATCGCTGACCCCTGCATATTATTTTTAACCCCTAATCTGCCGCTCCGTAAACCGCCGCTACTTACATTATCCCTATGTACCCCTAATCTGCTGCCCCTAACACCGCCGACCCCTATATTATATTTATTAACCCCTAATCTGCCCCCCACAACGTCGCCTCCACCTGTCTACACTTATTAACCCCTAATCTGCCGACCGGACCGCACAGCTATTATAATAAAGTTATTAACCCCTAATCCGCCTCACTAACCCTATAATAAATAGTATTGACCCCTAATCTGCCCTCCCTAACATCGCCGACACCTAACTTCAAACATTAACCCCTAATCTGCCGACGGGAGCTCACCGCTATTCTAATAAATGTATTAACCCCTAAAGCTAAGTCTAACCCTAACACTAACACCCCCCTAAATTAAATATAATTTTAATCTAACAAAATTAATTAACTCTTATTAAATAAATTAAATTATTCCTATTTAAAGCTAAATACTTACCTGTAAAATAAATCCTAATATAGCTACAATATAAATTATAATTATATTATAGCTATTTTAGGATTTATATTTATTTTACAGGTAACTTTGTATTTATTTTAACCAGGTACAATAGCTATTAAATAGTTAAGAACTATTTAATAGCTAAAATAGTTAAAATAATTACAAAATTACCTGTAAAATAAATCCTAACCTAAGTTACAATTAAACCTAACACTACACTATCAATAAATAAATTAAATAAAATACCTACAATTACCTACAATTAAACCTAACACTACACTATCAATAAATGAATTAAATACAATATCTACAAATAAATACAATTAAATAAACTAACTAAAGTACAAAAAATAAAAAAGAACTAAGTTACAAAAAATAAAAAAATATCTACAAACATTAGAAAAATATTACAACAATTTTAAACTAATTACACCTACTCTAAGCCCCCTAATAAAATAACAAAGCCCCCCAAAATAAAAAAATGCCCTACCCTATTCTAAATTACAAAAGTTCAAAGCTCTTTTACCTTACCAGCCCTGAACACGGCCCTTTGCGGGGCATGCCCCAAGAAATTCAGCTCTTTTGCCTGTAAAAAAACACATACAATACCCCCCCCCCCCAACATTACAACCCACCACCCACATACCCCTAATCTAACCCAAACCCCCCTTAAATAAACCTAACACTAAGCCCCTGAAGATCTTCCTACCTTATCTTCACCTCACCAGGTATCACCGATCCGTCCTGGCTCCAAAATCTTCATCCAAGCCCAAGCGGGGGCTAGACATCCATCATCCGACGGCTGAAGAAGTCCAGAAGAGGGTCCAAAGTCTTCATCCTATCCGGGAAGAAGAGTAGATCCGGACCGGCAACCATCTTCTTCCAAGCGGCATCTTCTATCTTCATCCGATGAGGACCGGCTCCATCTTGAAGACCTCCATCGCGGATCCATCCTTCTTCTCCGACGACTAATGACGGTTCCTTTAAATGACGTCATCCAAGATGGCGTCCCTCGAATTCCGATTGGCTGATAGGATTCTATCAGCCAATCGGAATTAAGGTAGGAATATTCTGATTGGCTGATGGAATCAGCCAATCAGAATCAAGTTCAATCCGATTGGCTGATCCAATCAGCCAATCAGATTGAGCTTGCATTCTATTGGCTGATCGGAACAGCCAATAGAATGCGAGCTCAATCTGATTGGCTGATTGGATCAGCCAATCGGATTGAACTTGATTCTGATTGGCTGATTCCATCAGCCAATCAGAATATTCCTACCTTAATTCCGATTGGCTGATAGAATCCTATCAGCCAATCGGAATTCGAGGGACGCCATCTTGGATGACGTCCCTTAAAGGAACCGTCATTCTTCGGGAAGTCGTCGTCGTAAGAAGATGGGTCCGCGGTGGAGGTCTTCAAGATGGAGCCGGTCCTCATCGGATGAAGATAGAAGATGCCGCTTGGAAGATGATGGTTGCCGGTCCGGATCTACTCTTCTTCCCGGATAGGATGAAGACTTTGGAGCCTCTTCTGGACTTCTTCAGCCGTCGGATGATGGATGTCTAGCCCCCGCTTGGGCTTAGATTAAGATTTTGGAGCCAGGACCGATTGGTGATACCCGGTTAGGTGAAGATAAGGTAGGAAGATCTTCAGGGGCTTAGTGTTAGGTTTATTTAAGGGGGGTTTGGGTTAGATTAGGGGTATGTGGGTGGTGGGTTGTAATGTTGGGGGGGGTAGTGTATGTTTTTTTTTACAGGCAAAAGAGCTGAATTCTTTGGGGCATGCCCCGCAAAGGGCCCTGTTCAGGGCTGGTAAGGTAAAAGAGCTTTGAACTTTTGTAATTTAGAATAGGGTAGGACATTTTTTATTTTGGGGGGCTTTGTTATTTTATTAGGGGGCTTAGAGTAGGTGTAATTAGTTTAAAATTGTTATAATATTTTTCTTATGTTTGTAAATATTTTTTTATTTTTTGTAACTTAGTTCTTTTTTATTTTTTGTACTTTAGTTAGTTTATTTCATTGTAGTTATTTGTAGGTATTGTATTTAATTCATTTATTGATAGTGTAGTGTTAGGTTTAATTGTAACTTAGGTTAGGATTTATTTTACAGGTAATTTTGTAATTATTTTAACTATTTTAGCTATTAAATAGTTGTTAACTATTTAATACCTATTGTACCTGGTTAAAATAAATACAAAGTTACCTGTAAAATAAATATAAATCCTAAAATAGCTATAATATAATTATAATTTATATTGTAGCTATATTAGGATTTATTTTACAGGTAAGTATTTAGCTTTAAATAGGAATAATTTATTTAATAAGAGTTAATTAATTTTGTTAGATTTAAATTATATTTAACTTAGGGGGTGTTAGTGTTAGGGTTAGACTTAGCTTTAGGGGTTAATACATTTATTAGAATAGCGGCGAGATTCGGTCGGCAGATTAGGGGTTAATAATTGAAGTTAGGTGTCGGCAATGTTAGGGAGGGCAGATTAGGGGTTAATAAATATAATATAGGGGTCGGCGGTGTTAGGGGCAGCAGATTAGGGGTACATAGCTATAATGTAGGTGGCGGCTCTTTGCGGTCGGCAGATTAGGGGTTAATTATTGTAGGTAGGTGGCGGCGACGTTGTGGGGGGCAGGTTAGGGGTTAATAAATATAATATAGGGGTCGGCGGTGTTAGGGGCAGCAGATTAGGGGTACATAAGGATAACGTAGGTGGCGGTCGGCAGATTAGGGGTTAAAAAAATTTAATCGAGTGTCGGCGATGTGGGGGGACCTCGGTTTAGGGGTACATAGGTAGTTTATGGGTGTTAGTGTACTTTAGGGCACAGTAGTTAAGAGCTTTATGAACCGGCGTTAGCCCAGAAAGCTCTTAACTCCTGGCTTTTTGCTGCGGCTGGAGTTTTGTCGTTAGATTTCTAACGCTCACTTCAGCCACGACTCTAAATACCGGCGTTAGAAAGATCCCATTGAAAAGATAGGATACGCAATTGACGTAAGGGGATCTGCGGTATGGAAAAGTCGCGGCTGAAAAGTGAGCGTTAGACCCTTTTTTGACTGACTCCAAATACCGGCGGTAGCCTAAAACCAGCGTTAGGAGCCTCTAACGCTGGTTTTCACGGCTACTGCCAAACTCCAAATCTAGGCCTAAGTTAATTAGATCAAAAAGATCAATTTCTCTGCTATAATGTCCTCCCTTAAAGGGACATGAAACCCCAAAAAATATTTCATGATTTAGGTAGAACATACAGTTTTAAGCAACTTCCCAATTTACTTCTATTATCAAATTTGCTACATTCTGTTGGTATGCTTTGTTGAAGGAGCAGCATTTCACTACTGGTTTCTAACTGAAAACATGGGTGAGCCAATGACAATCGGTGTATATATGCAGCCACCAATCAGCAGCTAGAATCTAGGTTCATTGCTGCTACTGAGCTTTCCTAGATAAACCTTTCAGCAAAGGATAACAAGAGAAGGAAGCTAATTAAATAATAAAAGTAAAGTAGAAATGTGTTTAAAATTGCATGCTCTTTCTGAATCATGAAAAAAATTGGGTTTCATGTCCCTTTAAAGCAGCAAAGCATACAGTGGCCTGGCTTTACTTAAAGCTTGTAGGAACTAAAGCATTAACTCATGATCTGTCAGAATTATGATGTCACCCGCATTCATGAATAGATATTAAAGGGACATAAAACTAAAAGTTATTCTTTCAGGATTCAGAAAAATCATAACATTTTAAACAAATTTCCAATTTACTTGTATTATCAAATTTGGTTAAAGGGACAGTCAACTACAAAATTGTTATTGTTTAAAAAGATAGCTATTAATCCTTTTATTACCCATTCCCCAGTTTTGCACAGCCAGCATGGTTATATTTATATACTTTTAACCTCTTTGATTACCTTGTATCTTTTGACAGCTCCCTGATCACGTGGCTATTTATTTATAATCTATTCACTTGCATTGTAGCCAATTAGTGCAGTGTCATCCACAACCCACGGGAGTGAGCACAATGTTATCTATATGGCACACATAAATAAGCAGTCTCTTGTTGTGAAAAGCTAATGCAAAAGCATGTGATAAGAGGCTGTCTGTAGTTGCTTAGAAACAGGCAGAAATTTAGAGGTTTAAATGTGCAATGTTGGTAGTACAAAGCTGGGGAATGGGTAGTAAAGGCGTTGTCTATCTTTTTAAACAACAACAATTTTGGTGTTGACTGTCCCTTTAATTCACTTGGTATCCTTTGTTGAAGCAGAAGCAATGCACTACTGGGAGCTAGGGGCGGATCTACCATTGGTGCAGCAGGTGCAGTGACACCAGGGCCCAAGTGCCTGGAGGGGGCCATAGTAGCCAGTCTATAAAAAGGTGTGCACAGGGGGGCGGCGAAGCCGGCTGCCGAGAGAGATGGCTACACTGTAAGTGAGCTCCGGGAGCCGATGCCCGAAATCACCACACTACAAGGTAATTATATGACCATAACAGGCAGAATACCCCCATTAGTTGATGGGGATGTGAGCGAACCAGACCGCTGAAAATTAGCCATAAAGACTGCACAGTTTACACATGCTCCATGTTGGGGCCTAAGCCGTGGCCGCCATCTTGTGCCTGATAACAGTGGTGTTTACACCAGACACACCGATGCTTTCCCACGCAGTACAGGATACCCTGAAAGAAACCACAGTCCGTTGACACAGGTGGCCTTGACCCACTAATCCGCAAAGAAAAAGCTCTGAAACCTCTTTCCATGTACTTTAAGTGCACAACCGCCACGTGGAATAGATGCTACAACTGAAAAAGTACACATGCTTTTAAACGCAGCAGAACATACTGGGGAGGCACATAATCCCTATTAAGCAGTGGGCCTTACCTGAAGCCTATACACATGTATGTCCCCGCACGGAAGACCCAAGCTACAACTTAGCATACCTGTAGGCTTTAACTTAAAGTAGGATAGGCAAAGTTTTACTTAAATGTAACACTCAACTGAGTGCACTATCACAGCTCACTAAACCTTTGGTGAGGGAGGCTATCAATACACAAAGAGATTACACAGCTAATACAGAGAAGCCAAGCAGGGATAAACATACTCTGTAAAGTTACCACATTTTCTTATAAAATGTCGCCGAAATGGCTGCCAAAACCTGATAAACAGCCTAAGAAAACAGCAGCTACACGTAACTCTGTGAGTTCCTTCTTTAAAACAACAGAGAACTCTCAGGTTACCTCACCTGAACCCATCACTCCACTGAGACCAGCTTTATCAGCCTCAGACAGTGAAAATAATAATGTACAACTTTCCAAGGCCTTTCTGGCCTCTATTCCTTCTAAAAGTGATATAAACAACTTGGTGGTAAAAGTCCATGCATGCATCTAGGAGGAAATAGCAGGCCTCAGGAAAGATATGACAGAAATTGGGAATCGTGTTGAGGCCTTGGAGGAGGATAATGACTTCAATCAATCAGTGATATACACGTTGCAAACTACGACCCAAGCACATGATCTACTTATCATACAGCTACAAGACAAATTAGAAGACCTGGAGAACAGGGAACGTCGCCAGAACCTCCGCATCAGGGGGATACCTAAATCTGTCTTTCCCAATACTATCCCTGAATTCTTACAGGGCCTTTTCTCGCACCTTCTGAGTCCCTCATCTTCCACCGGCACATCAATGGATAGAGCGCATAGAGCGCTTAGGCCACGGCCATCATATCAATCACCTCCTCGTGATGTTGTTCTAAAGTTGAAAGATTACCAAGCCAAAGAAAAGATTCTCAGAGCTGCCAGACAACTCAAAGATATCAACTTTCAGAACTGTCGCCTACAAATCTTTACAGACCTTACTCCCCACACACTGCAGAGAAGGAAAGAATTCTTGCCTCTTACAACCATCCTTAGAGCAAAAGAAATCCCGTACAGGCGGGGTTTCCCCTGTTTTCTCCATGTTTCCCATCAGGGTACTAGGCACATCTGCAAATCACTTGAAGATGCCCCAGCTCTATGCTCTGCTCTAGGTATAGAGCCCCCACAAACCACATCAGAGACTGCAGAGACGGTGTCTACTTATAAGCTACAACCACAAAGGCCTCGTCACAATCCTTGGCAGCTTCATCAGACTAAGAAGACAAAGAAAACGCTGATAGCTAATCTACCCAACAACACCTGAGAACTGTCGCTCAACAGATTGGTAAGATAAATCCAGTATGTCTAAGGACTACTTATTTTGCAAAAATTGTTTTCCTTCCTTGTTTAGGTTCTGTCTACTTTTGAGCAGTAAAGACTGAGCTACCTTTTAAATATGTTATCTTAGTTCTAACAGTTCCCAGCTCAATATGAACCATTTGTCCTTTACGTATTCACATTTATATTTTAGAATGGTATAGGTTATTCTTCCCCGATTCTGTGACATAAGATGTCATGTTATTTGTTTATGTTCTTGTTGTTTTTGTTTTTGTGTTGTTTAATTGGTGTTAACAGCTACCATTTAACAGTGCTTACTACATTATCCTGATGTCCACCTAACAGACCTTTGACAAGACCTCATATTGCTACATACTTTCAAAATTCATCTGCTCGACCTCCCCATCATTACCTTAACTCTCTTACCTACACTCCAACTAGTTAATCGGCTAGGATTAGTACAAAACCAATAAGAATAATGACACAAAACTTTAAAGGGTTCAATGTTACTCACAAGCATTCTATGTCGTTTACTGACATTACCCACAAACAAGTAGACATCTTGTTTTTACAAGAAACACATTATTTAGCCAGACACGAACGCTCTTTCTTCACTTCTACTTACCCCATTCATCACCATAGCAGTCATGCAACCATGAAAATCTCAGGTGTTAGTATTCTACTCCACAGGTCATTACCCTTTCATTTACAACAAGTGGAAAGAGATGATGAGGGGAGATATTTGGCACTACTAGGCTTACTATATGGCAGACCAGTCACGTTGGTGAATATATATATCCTAAACACGCAACAGGCTTTTTCGTAGAATCGCTAATAATATAGTCTTTTTCTAAGGGCTCACTTATCATAGGAGGAGACCTCAATACTCCCTTAAACCCACTCATGGATAGCTCCAGTACACGGTCCCACCTGTACAAACGAACCCTCAAATCAATAAAGGATGACTTAGCACTCATGGGAGTACATGACACCTGGCGCATCCAACACCCCGCTAAAAAAGATTTTACCTTCTATTCGTCACCTAACCAATCACACTCACGCATAGACTATATCCTTATAGACCACACTACCATCACCCCGATAGTCAATACTGAAATTATCCTCATGGCCTGGTCGGACCACTCAGCAGTCCTTTGCAACTTACAATGGTCCTCTCTGCCCTTCAATCCCTATCAATGGCATCTAGATGACACATTATTAAAGGAGGACCTAATAGTACAATTGGAGAAATTTCTACTGGATTATTTCCAGAACAATGATACTCCAGATATTGACCCATACATATTATGGGAAGCACACAAGTGCTCTTTGAGGGGGGAATTGATAAAAATCAAGTCCAACCAGCGGAAAAAAACATAGATTACAATACCAATACCTAACCAATCACTATAAACAGCTAGACCGTTCCCACAAGATAAATCCCAGTAATACATCACTTAAATCACAGTTAGACCAAGCAAAACACAAACTTACTGAGTTTTTGGACCACTCTGCACAAGCACAAGCCTTCAAATTACAGCAAAGGTTTTTTCTGGAAAGAAATAAACCTGGCAAACTGTTAGCTAGAGCACCTAAAACTAAGCAATCAACTCACTTCATTACATCTCTCCAAGACCCTCCTAACAAGCCAACCGTAGAGTCTCAGAGAATTGCAGAGATCTTCAAAAATTATTATTTGGACCTATATAACTTAACACCCAACAGAAACATCAGAGCCCACCAACTCAAATGCCACCGATATTTAGATTCCTTATCCCTCCCAACTATCCCGCTCGATTGCATGGACATGCTAACCACACCAATTGCTGCAGAAGAAATTGAAGCCACAATCCTCTCCCTAAAACATGGGAAAAGCCTGGCCCTGATGGTCTTACAGGCACTTATTATAAAAAAAATTAAACATATCATAATACCGTATCTGTTATCAGTTTTTAACCATATTGACGAAAATACAAGGTTACCCCTTCCATGTTAGAGGCAATAATGACCGTGATACTTAAACCGCATAAAACCCCACAGTTCCTTCAAACTATCGTCCATTTCCCTCTTAAATATTGACATTAAGATATACGCGAATATATTGGCCACTAGATTAAATAAAATACTACCCTTCCTTATACATACCGACCAGGTGGGCTTTGTGCCGCAGAGAGAGGCTAAAGACAACGCCGTGAAAATTCTCTACCTAATGCAATATGCCTCAGAACATTATCTCCCTCTCATTTTACTTTCGACAGACTAGACTGGACCTTTCTAATACTCACTTTACAAAAATTTGGCTTCCCCGACAGTTTTATTCACAGGATTTTTGCTCTATACAACTCGCTGACAGCTAAAATCAGAGTTAATGGTATTTTATCCTCTCCTTTTCACATCTCAAACGGTACCCGTCAAGGCTGCCCACTATCGCCGCTACTATTCGTACTGTCAATGGAGGCCCTAGCCACTGTGTTACGTAACAACCCTGATATACACGGACTTACCATACACTCCACCAGTCACAAATTAGCGTTATATGCAGACGACCTACTGTTGACACTGACATATCTGACTATCTCTCTCTCTCTGCGGTGCAGAGCTCCCTAGAAGACTTTGGCTTGTGTTCCAACTACTTAGTTAACCAACACAAATCGGAAATTCTCCCTATCAACTTAACGGATGAAGCCATACACACACTGCAACAACAATCCCCATTCCTACTACAATACAATTCCTTAAAGTACTTAGGTGTCCATCTCTCTACAAACTTCCAGCAATTATTTGACTTAAACTACGAAGCCCTTCTTACCACTCTCACAAAAGACACATCGACATGGATACATAAAAAGATATCTTGGATCGGTAGAATAGGAATAACCAAAATGACTATCCTTCCACTCCCAGTGACATACCTTCCCAGATTACAAACAATGGTAAATTCTTACATCTGGAAAAAACGCCCACCCAGGGTTGCTAGAGCCACCCTATATCTCCTGAAAAAATTTGGAGGCCTGGGAGTGCCAAATTTAACTAAATATCGCTTAGCAGTGTTCCTGAGAAGAATCGTGGATTGGTGCATGCTCTCTCAAACACATAACAAAACTTGTATAATCTTAGAGCATGATATTATAAAATGTGTCTCGACTAGGTGTGTATTGTTGCCAGCCCAAAATTAACCAACCATCTCTCATTAACAAATATCCTATCATCAAGGAAACACTTGCATCTTGGTCAAGTATACTACACGCACACCAGACCCTTTCCACGGTCCCCTCCCCACTGACCACTGCACTGTCTAACGCCGACTTCCCAATAGGAGTGTCAGTCACCCCAAATTCAATAGGTAATCTGAATAACTAACTGCCTTTATACACACTGTTGGATGCAGGTAAATTGATACCCAAGCAACACTTGCAAAGCCTTAACATTACGCAATTTACACATTGGTTCCGATATCTTCAACTTAAACACTTTGTAGACACGCATAAGTTTAAACACTTAATAACGAGACACCGCACACCACTAGAAAAACTATGCACTCTTGACTCTCCTCCCCAGCATGCAATTTCTGTGTTGTATTTGTTACTCATAACACCTTCGGGAATCATGCAAACACCAACGATTGTTTCCTGGCACAGATAACTACCATACACCTTTACTGAACAAGAATGCTACACTATTTTCCATAATACCTCCAAATCAGCACACTCCGCTTCCCTTCTAGAAACCAATTATAAATTTCTTCTCAGATGGTACCTTACCCCTCATAGGTTAAAGTATATCTTCCCAGAGGCATCTAACCGGTGCTGGAGGAAATGTTCGGAGGAAGGTACCCCATATCACATCTGGTGGACATGCCACCTAATAGGAAATTCTGGCAGGATATCAATCAAACTATGAGTAAACTCCTAAACCATGACATACCTCTAGATCCCATAATATACTTATTCCATGTTATTCCTAAATTACCCTTTAAACACTATACTTCACTTCTTCAGCTAGCCATATGCAGCGCTAAACAGGTGATACCTAGGTATGAAAATCTGATTCTCTTCCCACACTGTCTATGTGGATAGACCAGATGAAGCTTAATTTAGCCCTGGAACAATATTTTTACTACACTAATGGAAAGCCAGAGTACTATGCCCACTTTCCGCTTAGATAGAAACAAAGAGATCCCTATGTACCCTTTACGACTTGGTCTGCCAAGAATTTCCCCTTAGATGTTCATACCCTTCAACTGCATCCATTTCCTTAACCACACTAGAGGAGAGAGAGGTATATCTGCACACATCTTCTTATAATTAAGTGTCATGTATCTTACCTACTATATGTTAAAATGTATTAGCAGTAAACCCTGGATCATCACTGTTCCTTAGGTCTGTTATCAAAATCGATGTTAACATCGTTATAGCTGTTATGTTGACTGTTCACCTGGTCTTGTTTATGATATGTTGAACCCTCGTGAGCATGCCTTGGAAATGGACTTCCAAAAACAATAAAGACTGAACCCGAGGCACAATAACGAGACCATACCATATGTATACTGTAATTTTTTCCTGGATGTACTGTTATAACCATTAATATAAATGAACAAAAAAAAGGTGTGTACAGAATGTGAAAAAACAAAAATTTATGCTTACCTGATACATTTCTTTCCAGACCTGGAGAGTCCACAATGTCATTCCAATTACTAGGGGGATATTCACTCCTGGCCAGCAGGAGGAGGCAAAGAGCACCACAGCAAAGCTGTTGAGTGTCACCTCCCTTACCTATAACCCCCAGTCATTAAGCCGGAGGGAAATGGAAAAATAAGATAACACAAAGGTGTAGACTGAGGTTTAGCAAAAAATTACTGTCTAATCTAAAGGGTGGGGTCGTGGACTCTCCATGTCCGGAAAGAAAGAAATTTATCAGGTAAGCATACATTTCATTTTCTTTCCTAAAACATGGAGAGTCCACAATGTCATTCCAATTACTAGTAGGAACCAATACCCAAGCTAGAGGACACGGAATGAGAGGGAGGGAGAAAAAGACAGGCAGACCTAAACAGAAGGCACCAAAGCTTGAAGAAACTTTCTCCCAAAAGAAGCCTCAGACGAGGCAAAAGTATCAAATTTGTAGAATTTGGAAAAAGTATGCAGAGAGGACCAAGTTGCAGCCTTGCAAATCTGTTTCTCAGAAGCTTCATTTTTGAAAGCCCAAGAAGAGGAGACAGCCCTAGTGGAATGACCCGTAATTCTCTCAGGAGGCTGCTGACCAGCAGTCTCATAAGCAAAACAAATCATACTTCTCAACCAAAGGGAAAGAGAAGTTGAAAATAGCCTTCTGACCCTTACACTTTCCAGAGAAGCAAACAAGCAGGGCAGAAGACTGTAAGTAAAATTTTAGAGCGTGCACAACATCCAAGTTGTGCAACAGGCGTTCCTTATTAGACGAAGGATTAGGACAGAGAGAAGGAAGAACAATTTCCTGATTAATATTTCTATCCGAAACCACCTTAGGGAGAAACCCCAATTTAGTACAAAGAACCACCTTATCCGCATGAAAAATAAGGTAATGTGAATCACACTGCAAAGCCAAGAGTTTAGAAACTCTCAGAGCAGAAGAAATAGCAATAAGAAACAAAACCTTCCAAGATAACAGCTTAATATCTATGGAATGCATTAGCTCAAACGGAACCTGCTGCAAAACTCTTAGAACTATTTTAAGGCTCCAAGGAGGAGCAACTGATTTAAAAACAGGACTGATTCTAACCAGGGCCTGACAAAAGGATTGAACATCTGGCACATCTGCCAGACGTTTATGTAAAAGAATAGATAATGCAGAAATCTGACCTTTCAGAGAACTGACTGACAACCCTTTATCCAGATCATACTGGAGAAAAGACAAAATTATAGGAATCCTGGCCCTACTTTATGAGTAGCCCCTTGATTCACACCAATAAAGGTATTTATGTCATACCTTATTGTAAATCTTACGAGTAACAGGCTTACGAGCCTGAACCATAGTATCAATGACAGACTCCAAAAACCCACGCTTAGCCAGAACTAAGCGTTCACTCTCCAAGCAGTCAGCTTCAGAGAAATGAGATTTGGATGGAGGAAAGGACCTGAGTTAGAAGGTCCTTCCTCAGAGGTAACCTCCAAGGAGGAAAAGATGACATATTCACTAGGTCCGCAAACCAGATCCTGCAAGGCCATGCAGGAGCTATTAGAATTACAGACAATCTATCCTTTTTGATACGAGCAATGCGTTGTGCAAGAAGAGCAAACGGAGGAAACAGGTATGCTAGACCGAAATCACAAGGAACCACCAGAGCATCTATCAGGGCAGCCTGAGGATCTCTTGACCTTGAACCGTACCTTGGAAGCATGGCGTTCTGACGAGATCCCATCAGATCCAACTCCAGCCCCCCCCCCCCACTTGAGGGTTAACCTGGAGAACACTTCCGGATGGAGAGCCCACTCCCCGGGATGAAAGGTCCGTGTGCTCAGGAAATCCGCCTCTGAGTTTCTCCCTGGTGGTTGATGTAGGCCATTGAGGTGATGTTGTCCGACTGGAATCTGATAAACCTGATTAAAGACAAGTGAGGCCAAGCCACTAGAGCATTGAAAATCTCTCTCAACTCCAAGATATTTATCGGAAGAGAAGACTCCTCTCGAGTCCATAGGCCCTGAGCCTTTAGCGAGTCCCAAACTGCTCCCCAACCTAGCAGGCTGGTGTCCGTGGTCACAATCACCTAGGAGGGTCTCTGGAAGCATGTTTCCTGAGCTAGATGATCCTGAGATATCCACCACAACAGAGAATTAATTGTCAACTGGTCCAGATCTATCCTCTGGGACAGATCCAAATGGTTTCCGTTCCATTGTCTGAGCATACAGAGTTGTAGAGCTCTCAAATGGCAACGAGCAAAGGGAACAATGTCCATGGAGGCGACCATCAGACCAATTACCTCCATGCATTGAGCTACTGACGGCTGGACAGTAGACTTAAGAGAGAGGCAAGAAGAGATAATCTTTGCTTTTCTGACCTCCGTCAGAAAATTCTTCATAGATAGGGAATCTATGATGGTCCCTAAGAAAACCACCGTTGTAGCTGGAACAAGGGAACTCTTTTCCAGATTCACTTTCCATCCGTGAGACCGAAGAAAAGACAACAAGATCTCTGTATGAGATTTTGCTAGTTGAAAAGATGGCGCCTGAACCAAGATGTCATCCAGATAAGGCGCCACCACAATTCCCTGAGACCTGACAACTGCCAAGAGAGACCCCAAAACTTTTGAAAAAAAATCTGGTAACTGTGGCAAGGTCAAAATAGAAGAGCTACAAACTGAAAGTGCTTGTCCAGCAAAGCAAATCTCAGGAACTTGTGATGATCCCTGTGGATGGGAACATGAAGATACGCGTCCTTCAGGTCTATGGTGGTCATGAACTGACCCTCTTGGACCAAAGGGAGAATGGAATGAATGGTTTCCATTTTGAAGGAAGGTACTCTGAGAAATTTGTTGAGACACTTTAAGGCTAAAATGGGGCGAAAAGTTCCCTATTTTTTGGGAACCACAAACAGATTTGAATAAAATCCTAGGCCCTGTTCTCTTAGTGGGACTGGAACAATCACTCACAGTTAGGAAAGGTCCTGAACGCAATTAAAAAATGCCTCTCTTTTTACTTGGTCTGCAGATAATCTTGAGAGGAGAAATCTGCCCCTGGGAGGACAAGTCTGAAATCTATTTTGTAACCCTTGGATACTATGTCCACAGCCCAAGGGTCTGGGACATTGCTTATCCAAGTTTGATGAAACAAGTAAAGTCTGACCCCTACTTAATCCAGTACCGGAACGGGGTGGACCCTTCATGGTGACTTAGTCTCAGATGAAGGCTTCTTTTATTGTTTCCCCTTATTCCAAGACTGATTGGGTCTCAAGGAGGGCTTGGACTGCTCCGGCTTGGAAGAGGAAGACTTCTGACCCTTGAAGTAATGAAAGGAGTGAAAATTAGAATTGTGACGCCTTTTAGGTCTATTCTTCTTGTCTTGTGGTAGAAAGGACCCCTTTCCACCCATAATTTCAGAAATTATATCTGCCAGACCAGGATCAATCAGGGTCTTACCCTTGTAAGGTAGCAACAGAAGCTTGGACTTGGAGGTAACATCAGCTGACCAAGATTTCAGCCATAAAGCCCTGCGGGCTAGAACAGTGAAGCCAGACATCTTAGCTCCCAGTCTAATGACTTGCATGTTTGCATCAGAAATAAAAGAATTGGTTAGTTTGAGGGCATTTATCCTATATTGAATCTCTTCCAGCGGAGTTTCCTCTAAAATCAACTCTGACAAAGCATCACACCAATAAGATGCTGCACTTGTCACTGTGGCAATACAGACTGCAGGTTGCCATTGTAGACCCTGATGTACATACATTATCTTTAGATAAGCCTCCAGCTTCTTTTCCAAGGGATCATTAAAGGAACAGCTATCCTCAATAGGAATTGTGGTTCTCTTAGTCAACGTAGAAATAGCCCCTTCTAACTTAGGCACTGTGCGCCATGAGTCTCGAATGGAGTCAGCAACAGGAAACATCTTTTTAAAAACGGGTGACAGGGAGAAAGATATCCCTGGTTTATCCCACTCCTGTGCAATAATCTCTGACACACGTTCTGGAACCGGAAAAACTTCCACAGGGGAAGGAACATCATAGTATTTGTTAAGTTTACTAAATTTTTTAGGGTTGACAGCGACATAAGAATCGGAGTCGTCCAAAGTAGCCAGTACCTCCTTTAACAGTACACGGAGGTGCTCAAGCTTAAATCTAAAGTTTACCTCTTGAGAGTCAGTCAAAGGAATTATACTGTCTGAATCTGAGATTTCACCCTCAGAAGCTACCAAGGTATCCTCCTCATCAGACTTAAGATGGAGGTCAACCTTCGCTGCAGCAGAAGCGACAGACACCTTACTCTCAAAAAAAAATTTAGATTTCCTCTTGCGCTTACCCCAACATGGGAAAAGCAGATAATACTGCAGATACCGTAGAAGATATCTGTGCAGCAAAATCTACAGGCAAATATACTCCTCCAGGAGGTTGAGAGGAACCACAGGGCACTGCATGTGACACCAAAGAGGCTTGGGACATTTGAGGAGAAAGCTGGGTCATAACCTAAAAAGCATTATCCTGGAAGACAATAGGCTCAGAGGGCAATAATTTGTCTTTACATTCTAGCGTTCTAGCTAAACATGTAGCACAAAATTGCATAGGCAAAACAATCTGGGCCTCTAGACATAATAAACACTTGTCAAAAGAAGGAGATTCTTGATTAATGTCCATGTCTGCAAATAAGTAATATATCCCAAATTAATGAGAAATGTATTTATTTATTCTTTTTTTTTTTTTGGAATTACTGTCACATCCTATAAGCATTAACACGCTAAATAGACAAAAAACTTCCCCAAAGGAAAACAAAAACTGCAGACACCTCCACACCTCAGACAGTCTGAGGTGCCCTACTGCCTTCAGAAGAATCCCAAACCGAATGTACAAAGATTGTGAGCGACTAGCTGTGGAGCTCCCCCTCCACTGTCTGACTTGCAATTTCTACTGCCGCAATCAGTCCACACTGGAAATAGGCTGATCACATGACCTACAAGGAGGAACATAGCAGTACTAAAAGCCCACATTCCTAGCCGAAGCAAAAATAAAAGCCGTTTGCATTTCTCTTAAAGGAACCGCTATAGGGAAATCAAAAACATGAAGAGTTTGCCAATGGAGTTTCCCATTAACACAACATGCCCCAAAATAAACTGTAAACACAGAGAATATATATAAAAGGAAAAAACTTCCCCATATGAGAAGAATTAACCCTTTGTCCCCTTCACATACAAAAGTGCCTGCTCACTGCCTCAGCAATCCTAATCATAAAGGATTATCAATTAGTCCCAATAATCTGCAGAGTTAACTTCTAAAGTGCAAGTCTCCAACACCTAGAAGACAAAAGCACTTACCTGCAATCCAGCTGTCCAGCAGGAGGACAGCTTACCAGAAGTTAAAGGACACATACTCCTTACAGAGACCTGTGGAAAAAGAAAGAACAGAGTAACCAACTCTTGCTTTCTGTGACTAGGGCAGCAAATATGTTAGGAAAACAAAGTAAGGACCACCTCACCACTTCCTAACTGTTTAAAAGCCACCACTACTCTTACTCAAGAGATTGACGTGGACACAGCTAGACCCAAATCCTTGCTTGCAGGGAAAAGTAAACCAAAAAAGGTATCAATAGCTTCAGACACCGAACTTCACCTTCTGCATTGACAGAGGCCAAGAGAATGACTGGAGGTTATGGGTAAGGGAGGTGACACTTAACAGCTTTGCTGTGGTGCTCTTTGCCTCCTCCTGCTGGCCAGGAGTGAATAACCCACTAGTAATTGGAATGACATCATGGACTATCCATGTCTTAGGAAAGAAATCCTAATGCAAGCAGGTTGCAGGTCCATCTATCTATCTATCTATTTATCTATCTATCTATCTATCCTCAAAACCATTATACAGAGCAGCATGTATATTATGAAACTTTTGCACCAGGGCCTTCTGTTGAGTAGGTCCGCTACTGCTGGGAGCTAACTAAGCACATTGGGTGAGACAATCACAAAAGGCATATATGTGCAGCCAACAATTAGCAGCTAGTTCCCAGTCATACATTGCTGCCCCTGAGCCTACCTAAGTATCCTACAAAATAAAGGATAGAAAGAGAACAAAGTAATTAAGAAAATATAAACAGAGGCTGGACTCCCAAAGAACTTATAGTTTAAACTCATTAAATATGAGTAAACATTTGACACAGCACTTGCTGACTGGTAAAGACACTATGCACAAAGCACTTTAGTTAAAAAATCACATAGAAAATGTATTGAATAAATGTTAAAATGTTCATACAGGAGCTGTGCAAACACAGACACTCAAGGCAAGTTGAAAAGACAGGAGAGCAAGTGACGTAATCTGACGCGTTTCACGCCGGTTGGCGCTCTCTCAAAGATAGTTTAGGAAGTGACCATACAGGGATTAAATAGCCGTTACTAACTGCGATCACTCCCACAAACCAGTTGACGTGGTATTGTTGTTGTAGCGAGTAAGGACATGTCCGAGCCAGTTTATGACAGCTCACGGGTCACAATGTTTGTAGCGGGCAGACTCAGTCTGAGGCATATTTAAATAAAACATTGTCCACACTCAGCAACTTCAATACCATACACAAACAGAAAAACGAGACATATACAGCCAGTTATACTCAGCGTGTACACTTAAGAAACACCGCTAGTGGTGAAAAAGTACAAAAGCCTTAGATAAATACAGAGACATTTGATAGAAACAAAAACTTGGTACAACTTAGCCATTATTAGAAATGGATACATAGTGATATTAAAGGAAGGATTCAACAGTCAAAAAGGTAAGAAACTGTTACATTTATGTAATAAGACACAAAGACATAAGATAAAAAAGGCAATGGAAAGATAAATAAAAAAGCACAGTTTGTTCATGTGAGGAGAGATATGTTTACACGTTACCATACTCAGATAAATCAAATAATGATATGCACATTTTGTTAGCTAGCAAAAAGCTCCAGGGCAAACAGGGTCATACTCTGACTTATGGATATAAAATCGTACATTACAGTACATTAACCATTCAAAATACTTTTCTTTCTGATACATCTCTAAATATAGGCACAAACCCTTTTTCTGTCCCAACTGCCATTAACAATGGTGACACTGACCTAGATTTTCAGGATGCAATAACAGGTCAGATTTTAGATGACCTAGTGGAAACTTCTGTTAGACAGGTCTCTGACATTAGTACACATACAAAAATAAACAAACATTTGAGAACCAAAAGCACTTTTTATCCCATACAATCACGTAATACATATATTGATATGTTCCAAGAAAAAACACATCGTGACCTTGTGGAACTACATAAACAGATCAATACAACACAGTACAAACACAAATTTAACCAGAAATCTAACATTACACATAATCAAAAAGAAGCTTTACAATCTTTGGAAAGTAACAAAAACATCACAATTACCCCTGCAGATAAAGGTGGGTTGATAGTGATTCAAAATACCACAGACTACTACCAGGAAGCAAAAAGACAACTTGGAGATGTAACAACATATAAAAAACTTCCAAGAAATCCACTATGTAGCTTTCAGGAAGATCTAGAAAACCTACTAGTCTGGGGAAAGCATTTAGGTATACTAGATAAAAAAATATATGACTACTTATATGTTGAACAGCCTGTAACAGCCAATTTCAGGCTGGTACCTAAAATTCACAAAAATTTGGAATGTCCACAAGGACGTCCAATTGTGTCTGGTGTTGGGGGTATGAGTGAACATCTTAGTGAATGGTTGGATAATATACTCCAACCCTTTGTCCAAACAATCCCCAGCTATGTAAAGGATACTACCGATGTAATTAATAAAATGGATAAACAAGCTTGGGATCCATCTTTTAGCTGGTTAACTATAGATGTGTCCTCTCTCTACTCTTGTATCCCCCACGAGTTGGGTGTGGAGGCAGTAAAATATCATCTACAGCTAAAAAGTGATTTCCTTGAATAAATTATAGAATTTGTCCTTGAAATCCTGAGATTCTTACTTACACATAACTTTTTCATGTTTGACTCATGCTTTTACCTACAGACTTGCGGAGCTGCGATGGGGGCTAAATTTGCCCCCTCGTATGCAAATCTGTTTTTAGGCTGGTATGAGTCAACTTATATCTATGGTGAAAAAAATATTTTTAGCAATTTCATCAAAGTGTATCTTAGATACATTGATGACCTGCTAATAATATGGTCAGGAACAGAAGAACAAGCAAATAACTTTGTAAGTTATTTAAATAACAATAATTTGGATCTCAAATTTACCCATCAATTTAGCAGACATTCTATTGAGAATCTCGACATCCAACTAAAAGGGGAGGAAACAAAGATTTTTACTGAATTGTACAGAAAGAGAATTGCAGGAAATACAATTCTCAGAGCAGACTCCTGCCATTCTAAACACCTAAAGACAGGTATTCCAAAAGGACAACTAATTAGAATAAGATGAATATGTACAGATACATCACAAATATGACAAACATTCCCTAGATCTAACCAAAAGAATGGAACAAAGGGGCTATAAAAGAGAGACTTTACAGTCACTTAGACAGCAGGTTAGAGATATGAATAGAGATAAACTGCTAAAGAATAAGAAAAAAAGAAAAAAAAACAACATATATTGGCAGAAGATGTAAAATGTATTACCCAGTATAGTAATCAGTTTGGAAATATCAAAGATATAATAAATAGGAATCTTAAAATACTGACCCCTGACCAGGATTGCAAAGTCATCTTGGACAGGGGCATAAAGTTCATCTCCAAAAAAGCATACACGATTGGTAGTCGTCTGATTTATAATTCTGAATCCAAAACCAAAGAGACATGGCTGGCAAGAAAGGGATTTTTTCGGTGTGGCAGACATTGCAATGTGTGCGCACACTGCAAAACAGGAGAAACAATTACATCAACATCTAATAAATATGTACATAACATAAAATACAGACTAGACTGTTGTTCTAAATATATTATTTATGTAATTACATGTGAGATCTGTGGAAAACAGTATGCAGGCTCCACTAGCAGAAATTTAAAAGACAGAATATGTGAGCATCTCACATCAATTGAAAGGGATCCTCCAAAAACCCCAATAGCCAAACATTTTAATTTGCACCCAGAGAATAAAAAAGCCCTAAGGTTCCAAGCCATCGACTATATTCCTGCAAACAAGAGAGGAGGAAACAGATATAAAAAATTGCTTGATGTTGAAGTACAATGGATTTTTAGGTTAGAAACGAAAGAACCTAAAGGTATTAACCTAAGGTGGGATTTAGATTTATATCAGGGTATATAACTTGTTGAGGCGTAGTCTGGTTGGGCTCTATGATAAATGATCCATACTAAATGTTTCAGATAGAGAAAAAACTAATGGACACTCTAGATCATTACCTTATGCAACATACTATTTTTGACAGGTCGACACATAACTATTCTGAATGAAATAGTCTGTAAATCAGACTCACTATTATATAGGTTTTGAGTCTTACCTATATAAGATAGGATTTTGTAAATACTAACTTAAAGAGTATAGATGAACCAATAAACATACATCGAAGTAAAAGTATTTAAGTAATATGCAAATATACAACAGGGAATATGAATCTTTGTGGTTTTGAAGGTGACTGAATCCACTAAATGACGATTTTATATCCATAAATCAGATTATGACCCTGTTTGCCCTGGAGCTTTTTGCTAGCTAACAAAATGTACATATCATTATTTGATTTATCTGAGTATGGTAACATGTAAACATATCTCTCCTCACATGAACAAACTGTGCTTTTTTATTTATCTTTCCATTGCCTTTTTTATCTTATGTCTTTGTGTCTTATTTCATAAATGTAACAGTTTCTTCCCTTTTTGACTATTGAATCCTTCCTTTAATATCACTATGTATCCATTTCTAATAATGGCTAAGTTGTACCAAGTTTTTGTTTCTATCAAATGTCTCTGTATTTATCTAAGGCTTTTGTACTTTTTCACCACTAGCGGTGTTTCTTAAGTGTACACACTGAGTATAACTGGCTGTATATGTCTGTTTTTTTCTGTTTGTGTACGGTATTGAAGTTGCCGAGTGTGGACAATGTTTTATTTAAATATGCCTCAGACTGAGTCTGCCCGCTACAAACATTGTGACTCGTGAGCTGTCATAAACTGGCTCAGACATGTCCTTACTCGATACAACAACAATACCACGTCAACTGGTTTGTGGGAGTGATCGCAGTTAGTAACGGCTATTTAATCCCTGTATGGTCACTTCCCAAACTATCTTCGAGAAAGCGCCAACCGGCGTGAAACGCGTCAGATCACGTCACTTGCTCCCCTGTCTTTTCAACTTGCCGTGAGTGTCTGTGTTTGCACAGCTCCTGTATGAACATTTTAACATTTATTCAATAAATGTTCTATGTTTTTTTAACTAAAGTGCTTTGTGCATAGTGTCTTTACCAGTCAGCAGTGCTGTCTCAAATGTTTACTCATATTTAATGATTTTTAACTATAAGTTCTTTGGAAGTCCAGCCTCTGTTTGAATTTTACTTATAGCAGCTCACTAACCCTATATCCTCCACGCTGAGTGCAGGAACTTTGAACCAGCAAGCTAGCTCTACGCTGTGTGGACGACGGCGATCGGTCTCCCAAGATAAGTGTCCTTTGCCTTATTTAACCATAACTGTCTTTGTTATAATTAAGAAAATAGAAGTGAATTGGAAAGTTGTTTACATTTTTAAACTCTGAGTCATGAAAGATTAATCTTGACTTTACTGTCCCTTTAACATGCACTAACACAATCACATTTAAATCTGTAATGATTTCTAACAGGGAGGTTTATGCAGTTCCATTTGCCAAATGCTCTTTGTGGCCCCTGTGAGATTAAAGTTAAAAACATATTTTTATTTTGCATTCAGTGAGAGTTACCACAGTGGAGTTTTGCTCACAAAAAAACCCAGCTGTGCAAGTGTCACACATTAACATCCAGTGAAGGTGAGTGTCCTTGCAATTAAGTTCAAAAGATCATTTGCATATAGTATGCCCTCCTCAAATATAGACATCTGAACAAATATTGACATTTTACCAGTGCATATTAACA
The DNA here is from genome assembly GCF_027579735.1 of Bombina bombina. Classification (NCBI taxonomy): domain Eukaryota; kingdom Metazoa; phylum Chordata; class Amphibia; order Anura; family Bombinatoridae; genus Bombina; species Bombina bombina. The sequence goes on from NC_069500.1 coordinate 1,107,908,102, forward strand.
TGCCAATGATTTAATAATTCTTGTCTACAGTACCTTCATTAATAAGAACAGCTCCTATTGGTGGGATAGTGGGTGCATTGTCATTAATATCCACAACTAATACTGTGACAACACTCGTAGATGAAAGACTTGGGGATCCTCTGTCTGATGCCTGAATAGTCAACCTGTAATTAGAAAATTATAAGTAGTGCAAAAAAAGAAATAACAGAAGACGCACATCATGCTTGCTATATGCCCTTTCTGCAAGCACCCAAATATGATTTATTCAAAATAAATTCTAATACAAATTGTGCCAAACACTGTAACAAGTCAAGTAATGGTTAGGTTAATAAGAATAACTTTACATTCCATTTCATGTGCTTGTACTTATTTCCCTACACCTATTTAATAATACATTGGAATTATTTATTACACATACAATCTTCAAATTAGGACCCATATTCCCTCTAAGTAAGACCAGTTTTAAGCAGCCCAGCAGTAAAACAGTTAATTAAAGCAATTAGCAAACACTACACAATGCAGACTGAAAGTTGTGGTTCCCTTATTAACTGTTTTACTGCTGGGCCACACACAAAACTGGCTTTAGAGGGAAAACTGATTGGTAACTTAAAATTAGAATACACTTTTTAAAATTTAAAAGGGACATTAGAATGGAAAAAAATTACATTTTCTAAATAGGCAATTATTCTACTATTCACCTTGTGAACTGTTGAAAAGAGAACTGCTGGTCCCAAATGGGAAACAGCTGGTGAACTAATCATCAGTGGCACAACGATGCCAATCACCAGCTGTGTTAAGTTCAGGAGTAGTGATAACTGTGGCTTTAGTCTAGAGTAATACTTTATGTATGTGTTTACCCCTTTCAGAGGTTAAAACACATACAGTTCCAGAGAGAGCAGTGAGAATTCTACAGATTCATCCTCCAACACGTTTTTTCATATTTTTTTCTAGACAGTAATATTTTGAGTACTTCTGCTATCCATAAACTGACTGTAGAAAGTGCGAGAGATGCTGACCTATGCACCTTTGTTCTGCAAAGTAACAATTAAAATGTTGGCTTTGGTGTTTAATTCTGTGAAATTGAAAGATGAAGATAAAAATGTTTTTTTAATAATTAACATATCTGGTTTAGTAAAAAATATAGGACTTTAAAGTTCAAGAACAAGGAATTATCACACAACCATAACAAAGTCATTGGATTGTGTAGACCATTCTTATGGTGACATAAGAGTGCAATAAAAAAATGTTTTATTGCAGCTATGCACTCCAGAGATGAGCATGTCGGTAATTGGTGGCTGTGCACATATGCTGCTCCTGATTTACTCACCAGACCTATGTTCAGCTCAGGATCAGCACTCCATTGCCATTCTGGAGGCGTAGGGGTTAAAGGGACACTGAACCCAAATTTTTTCTTTCGTGATTCAGATAGAGCATGCAATTTTAAGCAACTTTCTAATTTACTCCTATTATCAATTTGTCTTTGTTCACTTGCTATCTTTATTTGAAAAAGAAGGCATCTAAGCTTCTTTTTTGGTTCAGAACTCCGGACAGCACTTTTTTATTGGTGGATGAATTTATCCACCAATCAGCAAGAATAACCCAGGTTATTCACCAAAAATGGGCCGTCATCTAAGCTTACATTCTTGCATTTCAAATAAAGATACCAAGAGAATGAAGAAAATTTGATAATAGGAGTAAATTAGAAGGTTGCTTAACATTGCATGCTCTATCTGACTCACAAAAGAAAAAAAATTGGGTTCAGTGTCCCTTTAAATACATAAAAGCAATAGCTCAATGAGAAAATGCTCTAAGTAAATTTTCGTATTGAATGTCAATGTCCCTTTAAATAACATTTAACTAAGCTAAAATAATTTCTGGACGATCTGCTACAGTAGTTATATACTTTCAATATGGTTTTTCCAAACATTTTTTCCTGATTTCCAAAATGGCTTCCAGACAGCACCATGTTGTCATTTCCAATTAGAACCTCATTATTGGTTTTATTTATTAATCCCACAGAATGATCACAATCCAAAGTGGTGAAAAGCAAACATTTTCCCTATTCTGGTTTTTACAGTCATTCATTGGAAGGTTTATAGTTTAAATTATTAAAAAGTACAGATCTGCTCAAATTCCAGTAAATGGAAAAAAACACAAAGAAGTTGGTTTCCATGAAGTATAATTCTTAAAATATGAACTGCTTTTGTATTTTTATAAAAACATAATAAGTATGAAATTAGTTTAAATGGAGTCTTTCCTCAAGGCCCTAAGCCATTAAACAAGTGGCTGCTATTCATTTCCACATGGCCAATGCTCAGCACTTTAGTACATTTTCTGATTCTACCACCCAGAGTGGAGTTACAAGTTACACAATAATATGCATGAAATTAGCTATAGATGGCATTCCAAGTCCTGTCCTATATTCATTTATTTTTCATGGAGCACTGCAGGAGCTCATTATGTACAATATAAAAGTCAAAACAGTGAATAAATGGTAAGTCCAAAATGAATGCCACGTAAGTCTGCCAATAATTATTCAATGAAAACTTTATTGATATTGTCGTTATGACATATTTATTATTCCAGATATATCACTAACTATACTTATTGGTGTAATGTTGACATGACATAAGACTGGATTACATTCCTCTTAAAGGGACATGAAGGTCAAAAAATAATTCATGATTCAAACAGAATGTGCAGTTTTACAAGACTTTTATATTTTGATTATTACATTTACCTTGGAATCATTTATTAAAAACTAGTATTGTGCAATATTTGTTATTTGGATATTCTTTTGTCAAACAAATGCTGAATATGGCTGCAGGTAGTGGCATTCAGCTGTTTTTGTTGCTGGATAAAATAGTGTTAAACACAACACACAAATATTCAAAACTTTAATTGCACATACTGATTGATCAGCATACTTAGGTAGTCTCAGGAGCAGCAATGCACTGCTGTAAGCTAACTAGTAATTGGTGGCTATACACAGATGCCCATTTCTATTAGTAAGATATGTTCTCCTAACTCCCAGTAGGGCATTGCTTCTTTGGAGCTGACTTTAACTATGTGTTTAGATATAAAGTGTTATATGCTAGCAATAATGCACTAATTAATAACACATTACAGCATTTTCTTTTTTTTCCTCTTTAATGTCCCTTTAATACAGAAAATGCTATTATGTTGCTTTTGAAACAGAAGACTTAAGTCCATTCAAATAGTTTCTCTTTGGAAATGTCTCCCTTTTTGGAAGCAAAATAGTCAATATATTTGAGATAAACTTTGGACAGCCTAGGTAGGGTGTTGTGTGGTCAACAGCTAACATTAAGCAATCTCTCTTTCCCAATGATTTAAAAAAAATAGGACCAAATTACAAGTGTTGGGCGAGCGAAAAGGGGTTTATCGCGGCTGTTTACATGCGTCGGGTGTAACACTTGTATTACAAGTTGAAAGTAAATGCGATCGCATGAGCGCAATTGAAGTTAACTCAGGTTAGGATAGCGTGTCCTCAGAGCCATGGTGAATTGTTTTGCAAAACAAAAAAGTGACACAAAACAAATAAAAAATACATTAGAAAGTACAGTTACACTCATAACAACACCATCTAATAAAAATTATTAAACAAAAAAATTGCACAAGAAAGTTATAAGGGCTCAAAGATATGAGGTCTCAGAGAAAAAGAATGCAGGCAAAGGGCATATGTGTAGAAATGTGTATTTATAAATAAATAGAACATATTCTGATATGTGAAGCACATTTGATTGTGAAATATTAATATTTTCATGTCGGGTTAGTGCACTTGAGATTATGTGATCGGGTTTACGCACAACTAGGTTATTAGTTTTTTTCCAGCTTTTTTTTGCTCCATTGACTTCTAGGGGCGAATACATGAATGCGCACGATATCCTAACTTCGGCTTTTTGCACGCATCGGATAAGCATGAGCGAAAATGTGTTACTTTCAACTTGTAATACGAGCACTACCCAACGCACGCAAAAAGCTTACTTCTAGCAGAGTTAGCCTGTGAGCGGGAGCGTTAAATACCGCTCCACTTGTAATCTGGCCCATAATATTTTATGTTTAGAATATTTTATTTTCATTCATACCTTTTAATATGCAATTTTCAAATTTAATTACTGTGTATTTACTGTAGATATTTGACATTCCAATGTTCTGAACATAGAATATGTTCTAAGTATTTATAAATATATATATATATATATATATATATATGTATATATATATCTATACCTATATATAATCATACAGATATATAGATATATATTGTACCAAAATACCATCAGATATATGTAGAAATATGTATTTATGAATAAATAGAACATATTTTGCTATGTGAAGAACATTGGAATGTGAAATATTCATATTTTCATGTCGGGATAGCGCACTTAAGAATATGCAATCGGTTTTCCGCGCGAGGAGGGTGTTTTAACCCTTAAACTTCTGAGTCATTTACAACCATGTGCTGATCTATTTTGCGGTTTTAGATGCTGCTGCTCACTTTAAAGCCCTTCTATAGATCATGTTGCAGTGAGAAACCTGTACATATTATAACATCTTATTTTGACCCAGCAGATTCAAACTGCTCTATTATGTATGCATCATGAAACCTGCAACAAAATGTTTGGTGGGGGGGGGAATAAACCATTTTTTAATTAAAAGTTTTAATGAACAAGGTTATAAGCAATAGAGTGTGTGTGTGTATAGTAAAAATAAGGGGTTATATAAAAAAGGGCCTTTGGTTATAGTTATGTTACTTTGCTCTGCACATACAGACTCCCATGATCATTTATGCAAATAAATGGATATTTATTTAAACCAAGGGGAAAGTGCGAGCGGACATGATACGATGCGGATATCATCGGGTGTCTCTAGGTCTTTTTGAGAATAGAAGAGGTTTTAGAATTATATAAAGTGTAAATTTTATTTTATTTATACGCCTATTGTATTAAATAGTTGATTTTTTTTTTCAGTTTAAAATGAGAGCTTTGACATGTAAAAGCAGTAAACTTGCAGCATTTAAAAACAAAAAAGCTTTTTCCTTAAGTGTTGAGTGGCATACAGTTGTTTGAAATGAATACATTATGGGGTAGATCCTAATCCTTTAGAAAAGTTTAGGTAATTATTTTTCTACAAAACTCAACAATATAGTCTATGGGGATTTGTGTAGATAAATCATTTGATAAGCTTTTCAAAAGGATTTAAATTACCCACTATGCCTTATTTGGTTTTGTCGGAATGCAAAATCTTATTACTTCTGGCAAATATTTATTAAAGTTGGAAATTACAACAAAAATAATACATGAAGAAGTTTGTATTATTCATACAGATATATTACATTGATTGATACTGTGTCAAGGTGTTTTAGCAGCATTAGCTTCATATTTATATTTATTAAAATTGACTTCATATGGGTTCAGATCTCTTTAGCCAGTAATAATTTCTTTAAAGGGCTTGCTTGGGACCACGCTTTTGCAAGAAAGTCTGTGATGTTTTGGGTATATCATTTATGGAGGGCATTTCAGAGGATGGTTCTGATTCAAGGACTGAAGTTTTGGCTTAAAACTTTTTTTTTTTTTTTTTAAAAAGAGAATCTCTGAAAACACATTTTGATCTGAGTTCTCATGTTTTTGGTATTTATCTTTGGGATTGTTGTTGACAAACATCTGCTCTTAGCTCTCGTTTCAGGTATGTGGATTCTTAAAGGGGATGCTGGGGACTATTGTCAGTGTATCAAAGAATATTCTTGCAAGGTCTTGCTACTTACAAAAAAAAAAAGGTTTGAAGTAAATATTCGAGTATGAATGATAGATCTGGAGTTTAAAACGATGAGCCAATCATGACTAATGCTGTTAGCAGTAACCAGAAATGGTCATGTTCAGTCAAAATAACCCTGAAAGCAATGTTTGCAGCAGGTCACACTTTACAGGTTTATCACATCTCTTATACTTGGAGAATTTGTTTGTTTTTTTTTGGAGTCTGACCGAACCATTTACCTGTAAAATAAAATAGCTTTGACAAACAATTGTAAAAGGCTGCTCCTTCTGAGAGGAGTGTGACAGTTTTATGCATACACCTTCTGAGGTACCAGCTACTACTTCATGTAGTTTACAGCTCAAAGATAGTCAGAGATTGGCTTAACAGCTGTCACGTGACACTGGGGACAGAGAAATTAAAGGAAATTTGTAATTTCTTAGAAAAAATCTACTGCTCTTATTAAATTCAAAGTGTTCTGCAATGTTTTTGTATTATGCATTTGTCAATTATGTAATTCTTTTGTATTTAATATTCCTTTAATAACATGAATGCTATTAAAGTTGATTCAAACATTATTTATAGATTAATATAAGTAACCACAAAAATACATTATGTCATACAGCACAGTTATTCATTTTAATAAAATAAGATCCATGGAAAAATCTTATTGACAGCAGCACAAAAAATATATTAAAACATATATGAGAAAATGCAAAACTATATATTTATCAGTTTATTTTGGAAAAGTTTTCCTGTCATATAGAAAGTACAAGAAAATAAAACTCAAATCTCTTAATACTAAACTGTTCTCCCATCTCTGTAATGAGGGATTTAATTTTATGGAATAAATATCCATAGCTGTCAGCTTTCCACAGCTGAAAGTGAAAGGTCTGGTAAAACGAACGTTTCTCCGTACCGCACCTAAAACTCTGTATCACTTTGGAGCAAATTTTTTGCCAAATTTTATTAAAACGAGTACTCTTGCTGTCCCAGTTGTATAATATAAAGCTAGAGTCAGGTTAAGGAGAAAAAACTACAACATTCTGCATTTGGAAAAGTGAAATAAGCATTTGTATTTATTTCTTAGAAATGTAGCTTAGTGTTATGATTGAATGACTGTTAACACTAATGAAGCAAACTATTTTGGTATTATACATAGTGGGAACAATTCATCTTTAATGGAAACCTATCAACAACAAAAAACTTGGAAATGTTTATGTAACATAATTAGGTTTAAAAAATGAGTTTTCACAACTTCACTTAGTTTTGATATTCACACAGTATTCCTATGTTAGAGACATTTTCATAATATTGCAGTAATATTGCTGTATTTAATATGGAATAGAGCCAATAAGAATAAAAAAAATCTTAAGTGATTTTTGAACACAATAATTAATGACTTGTTATTCCTAAACCTACACCTCTGGATTTCAAACATATTTCAAAAAAATAAGAAATGTTATACAAAAATGTAACAAAATGCCGCTAATGGATTATTTCACATCTCACAAAGGGTTTCTTTCCATATGATTAATGGCTGCTTTTCCCTTGCTAAATTATAAATATGTTTTGCTTTAATTTGTAAGCTTTCCATGTTGGTTTTGTGTGATTTCTTAAGAATTTGATCCTAGATGTTATTCAAATTTAATTTAAAAACACTTTGTCAAACTTTGGTCTGGGAAAATCTTTAAGCTACTTAAAAGGACAAGCAAAAAAATATGCTTAGAGCATAAAGGGATTGGGGATCTGAATTTTATCTTTATTTTTTCATTTGAAACTGACAATCCTCTAAAAAAATATAACAAGTTCATCTATATGAATAAGTGAACTATATCGTTATGAGAAATAAGTTTTAAGTTTGTGTTTTTATTAAGTTTTGTTATTAAAGGGACATTGCATTGTAAAATGTATATGCTCTAATTTGTAAGCGACCCTGCAAAATTATGAGTTTAACATCCTAAAGGAGTTAAACACACAGTAAAATACCTGCTCAGGATATTAAAAACAGCACATATAAACAGTTATATATTTGTTTTATTTACCTCATCATAACATTGTTTTATATGAGACTGTATATATTGATATCTTGTATTCTTTTGTTAAAATATGTGTTTCTATTAACTTGTTGATGAAGAATCTGTGTACTAGGTGAAAAAACCCCTAGAAAGGTGGCGCACTGTAAACTATGCTTTTGCAAAATGTTTGAGAGCAAAAAACAAATATCAAATATAAAAAAACATATAATAAAAAAAGATATATAACCAATTAAAATCCAAAGGGTTGCCAGTTAAAATAAGAGTTCAGATAAAATCCAAATTTGAAAATGAGTGTCAACTTTGTGTGAGGCTTCTCCGCCTGAGGGGAACGATGTCAATTCACCTTGAAGAACTAAATCAAAGAGAAAAGGGGCATCCAAACAGCAGACAGTAGTCAGCGGAAAGCTGAATAAAATCACTGAAGTGATAAAGTGCAATTTCTTCCATAGAAGTATATTAAAAAGCAGACACCTCCGTGAAGAACTGGGCATTAATAAATTGTTTAATTGCAACCAATATGGTCATATTATTTTGTGACTCGTATCATCCAAATTAATAACATATATATATATTTTCATTATTTGCCATTTTTTACATAACCGCAGTTATTTTATTATATGTTTACATTTTCTCACTATTTTTTGCGATTTTTATACACATTTCTTAGTTTTTTTAGACATCTTTGATTTTTTTGCAGACATTCTCTCCCATATCATTGGACAATTTGAGAACTTTGGACAGCCAATGAAAAACAATGTGCCGGCTTAAATAAGCGGCTTTTTACTATGTTTGTATACGACTATTACTTTTCTGCCTGATGAAACTACCATAACACTAGGTCGAGAAACGCGTTGCAATTTATTAAAGCCCAGTTTGTACTATCTTCACAGAGGTGTCTTCTTTTTAATATACTTCTACGGAAGAAATTGCACTTTATCACTTCAGTCATTTTATTCAGCTTTCCGCTGACTACTGTCTGCTATTTGAATGCCGTTTGGACGCTGACAGACTAAATACAAGTTCCGCCTTGATACGAGAAAAGTATCCAGTTAGCTGACTACTGCAAGCATCAGCCTGCTCGCTTGAACTGCACAAGTGCCATCACAAATTGTGAGTTATATTCTACCTTTTCTTTGACCATATGGATTTCACTATGAGGCGCCCCTTTTCTCTTTGATTTAGATCTTCAAGTTGTTGATGAAGAATCTGTTTGGTATTCTGTATTTCAAAAATCCTGATACTAAAATATATGTACTGCTCAAGAGCTGCAGAGAACTGCTTGTCCTGAGCAGATATGAATGGGTTTCCAGTTAGAAGTGCCAGTTGCATGGCTGAGTCATGGGGGTTAAACACAGATTTGGAAGGTTGCTAGTGCTTAAATTAGAGGGATATGAAACAGTGCTCCTTTAGTAAAAAAATAACTTACTTGTTTTCTGGCAAAATAAGCACTTAGAAATTCTCAGTGTAGCCACTGCTTTTAGTGAAATAGGAAAGCTGACATTACATAAATTAAGTTTTACTGTTAAATGATTTTTGTAGCAAAAACCCTCTACTGAGCATGTGCACACAAAAAACTGACTGGAAGTAGTCCAGGTGTCTCCTATCAACCACATCAAATGAAAAGTTATTCCTTTGCCTTTGTGTAGTGACCACAGCCCCATTGTGGTGCTATGACAGGAAGTAATAAGCCCTGCACAAATGGATTTAGAAAAGGGTAAAAACCTTTTAAAATGATGAATAATGCATACTGCAATGATTGCTAGTAAGTATAACCCACTGCTTAGTGTTTTTTTATCACAATGAAACAGACTGTTTTGTATCCATTTAAATACTCCAACAAACTAGAACATGTAAATGTCCCTTTAATTGTGTGCTGTCTCTAAGCGGATGCCAATAACTTAGCTGGCACCAAAATTCTGAATGTGTACATTTCACTGTCGTCAGTGCAGTAAGCCTGCATAATAGTATATATCCCTCTCACAAATGACTGTGACAGAGACCTTGCACTGTGTGTTTTAGCAGCTCTGGATATATAGTGCAATCTATATTCCTAAAGAAATTACAGTGATTAACAAGCATAGGTTTTTAAAATAAACCAAAAACTTTTTGTTACAGTCAAAAAATTGCAAAAATTTGAATTAAAACTATTGGAATGACAGACCTGTATGAAGATTTGATTTCACGATCAAGGATTGTATTTGTTGAAATAATGCCACGTCTTGAATCAATTACAAATTCCTTATCTTCATTTCCACTTATTATCATGTAATCTATTTGTCCATTAAGCCCGCTGTCTGCATCTGCAGCAAAGACCTGAAAGGGAAGGAAGGAATTAGTGAATACCATTCACTATTGCTGTAAGCTATTTTGTTTGAAGTAGCATTACTTAAAGGGACAGTTTACCCAAGAACTTTCTTTCCTTCAATTTGTTCCTAATGATCCGTTTTACCTGCTGTAGAGTATTAAATTGTTTAGAAATAGCTCCATAGCCTTTATATAGGCAGTTGAAATAGCTGATTTAGCCTGTGGTATTACTATCTATTGATAAACTATGTAAATATAGCCAGCAGAAGAAATTACACTCACAGTGGGAGGTGGAAGAGATAAAGCTCTAAAACAGTGCTTTCCAAACTGTGTGTCGTGACACATTAGTGTGTCGGCAGCAATGTGTAGGTGTGTCCCTGCTTCAGCACACATTTTTTGGAATTTAAATTTTTGTTTAAATAGTTTTTTGGTTTCCGACTTTCCGCCTGCCTGCTACGCATATCACATGGTTGACACGTGATTGATACCTAGTGGGTCACAGATCATCTAAATCTATTGACGCAGCTCAGTGGGAACTGAAACTATTCCCATTGGCGGCACATTGGCTCCTGACTGCAAGTGTAGTCTCCTCAATCAGCTAGTGACTGCATGTGTAGTCAGTGAGTGGGACAGCAGTGTGTTTGCAGCACAGGCAGTAGTCAGTCGGACTCACAGAGCTGAGGGCGGCAGCTAGCTCTCAGTAGTGCATTGCTGCTCCTGCCCTTGATATATGGATAGGAAGTGGAAGCTTAAAAATGCTTGATGATGAAATGTGATTGTCTTTCTCTAATATTACACCAAATATTCAGAAACTGTGTTCATCCCATCAACCTCATACATCCCATTAAAATAGTAAGTAGCTATTGGTGTTATTAAACTTTTTTTTTAATCTTGCACATACATACTGTTACTTGTAAATACATTTCGTTATTATATCATTTATGTATGTGTCCGTATCTCTTAAAACAAGTTAGTTTAACCTCCCGTTTGCTACTACAACTAAATTACTGTGTCGCAAAATGATGTAGGTCTAAAAAGTGTGTCACCAACATGAAAAGTTTGGAAAGCTCTGCTCTAAAATGTTCATTATCAATTGTTCTTTCCAAGTATTGTACAAATTCAGAGATAAGAAACGGAAGAGTTTGAGTAATAAAATAAACAAGGCATAGGGAACACATTCAGGAAAACAATTTTTTTACAGTGAACTGTCCTTTTAACTATATTATTGCAAAGTGTCAGTGTATCCCATACCCCTGGCAAAAACAGAAACAAAAATGCAAAAGACGTATTGCCTAAACAGCAATACAAAGTAAGCTTAGAGAAAACTGTGAAATCATGACTTGATTAAGACAAGGAGCCGCATTTAAGAAGCCGCAAGAGGATAATGTTCCAATGCAGGGAACCTGTTTTGCCACACCAATCCAACATTCACCGGTTTACTGGACAGGCACAATTATTTTGACAGCTAGCCCACTTTATGTTTTATTTTTTTACTTTTCTACAAAGAGGATAAAACACATAAAATAATCAGTAAGCCCTAAGGATAAAGTGGAATAGGGCCAGTTGCTGACCTAAAGAATATGAGGATTGTGTCATTATTTATGAAGGCCTAAGGGATAATGTAGGACAGGGATTAATGACAGGGGATGCACAAAGAGGGTTATATTGATTAATTAGTCGAGCAAAGGGGATTAGAGAGGTAAGGGTTGCAATGGGTAGAATTGTGATTAGGGATAATTTGTGATGGGTGATTCGGTGGGAGCCACTGGGGTAATTACAATTGAGTGCACTAAGAGTTAAAGGGTAGCGGCAGGGTCTGGGATAGAAATGGTAGATTAAGTTAAAATTAAACTATCATGATTCAGAAAGAGCAAACAACTTTCCAATTTACTTCATATTTACACTTTTTGAGTCACTTGTGATTTGGCTGTCACATGATGCAGTGGGAGCGGAAATAGACATTCCTTTGACAAAAATCTACTACTCCTTTGAAGTTCAGACTAAGGGGCCTATTTATTAATGTGCGGGTGGACATGATCCGTTGCAGCCCCACATACGCTGTCTGCATTTATCACTGTACAAGCATTTCTAGTGAAATGCTTGTGCAATGCTGGCCCCTGCACTTTCGCAGCCAATCGGCCGCTAGCAGGGGGTATCAATCATCCTGATCGGATCGGGATGATTGCTGTCCGCCGCCTCAGAGGTGGCGGACGAGTTAAGAAGCTTAATTTAAGTTTCCGGCGGCTCGCGCTGAAACAGCAGCATAAGTGCTATTGCATTGTCTTTTTATCATGCATGTGTTGATTATGCAAATCTACTATATTTACTAGACCTTTAATTCATGGTTGTGGAGATCACATTTGGGGAAACCATTATGGGGATTGGATGAGCCGCTGTTAGGGTTGAACTGCACAGGGGCTTAACCAAATGTGGAAGATCACTTATCTTTGATCCTCAGCATTGATTTTTGCATATAAGTAACTGTACAACTAATTTTAGTAGTTGCTACAAATAAAATGGGATCAGTGTAAAAAGTATCATCTGTCACATATAAAAGTGATTAAATACTGTCACTATTATGTCATAGCAATTCCCATAGAAAATAATAGCCATTATTATTTGGGAGCTGCTGTTGTATGTGAGATGCTCAAATTTTGAGCTGTTTAAGTGTTCGTTGTGTGCTGCTATTGGTCATGATAGTTCTATCTCTATCAGTAGCAGCTTACATAGGATCTAGGCTTTTTTTAATAAATATTTTCAATTTTATTGATATACTTCTGCTATTTCAAATAACTATTCATTTATTGATGTAACACTTGTAAAAATATTTTGAATATGGTATTTTGGTAAACACAATTATGCAGTTATAGCATACATGCAATATTTTATTACTTACCACAAGGAGTAAGTATCTTTTAAAAAAAAAATTACTACAAGAATCTGGTCTGTTGCATAAGAACACAAGGTATACATGTAACTATCATTCCATTGTGCATATATAATGTCAAAATAATGTATACGTATTTCAGCTTTGTCTTTTTTGACATGTTTTAGTGGCATTTAGTATCATTATTTCATAAACAATACATAATATTATATATCAGTTTCAAAATGCAAGTCTAATGTATGCACTTTTAATAAAGCTAGTTTTTGAGAGCTTTTTTAATATCACATAGCAGTAATTGATTTTGTTTTAATACAACCCTTGCTGTTTTAATCCATATAATTTATTATACATGATGACTTGGTGTTGGGTGATATTTAAAGATTTAGTGCTAGATTATGAGTGGTGCGCTAACTGTTGCACGTGTATGAATAGGGGTTTATCCCGGGTGTTTGCATGCGTCGGATGCAGCGAGCGTATTAAAAGTTGAAAGTAACCCCGTTCCCACAAGTGCAATTGAATTTAACCACTGTAAATATTTTATATTATATTTTATATTTATATACAAGGAATTTGATTGGTTTTACATATTTGAAATCCCATTTACATCAAAATATTGTGTTGGGCAAAGATAAATATGCTGCCTTCTCCCCACAAAACGGACAGATAATGCTGCATTGATCAAGTTGAAGAAAGACTTGTTGCTGCCTGGACAGAGAAATCAAGATGTTTCTGCCACACAAAATGCTAAATAGCAGTGAGGAAATTGTGTACAGGGTTAATTTAGCATAAGGTAATATCAATGGATATCTTAATTTAGAAGGGGAATTAGGTTTATGAGGGGTGGTGTGACAGTGAGGAAAGACCATATGTAGGGTAACTGCACAGGGGACAGTTGCAATTTAAGTTTACTTTGGTTAGGGTAACTAGATCACAATAATATGGGTTGACTGTGGTTTGTGAGACCAGGACAACTGTGGGTAGGTCATTTTTATGATATAGGTCTATGAGCTATAATATCTGTATCAATGTAATCTTGTAAAAAGGATTATTATGGTTTCGGTCACAGGCTCCATGTGGGTTAGTCATAGGGTCCAGGAATATGGAGACTCTATTATTAAATGAGCTGCATATAGTATTCTGTCACTAAATAATACATGTATGATATTAGCAATGTTAATACAGGTTGGATTTACACCAGGTAGAAATGTCAAGAGACAATACCTATAAAGCCAATATTCTACTTGGACATGCCAACTCCTTTAAGATACTTGTGTTGGCTCCCTGATTTTCTTAAATGTCTTGGCAATAAATATACTACATACATGATAATATTTGAGATCTTTAAGGTTTGGGAATTTATCCTTAAGAACATTAAATCTGTTTCTACGGTCCCTTCCCCTTTGACTTCTTTACATTGAAACCCTGAATTGATAACCCAATATAACTTGTCGAAATCAGAAGCTCGTACACGATGAGACTGCCTTCCTGTACACCTTGTTCTAGCTAACCAGAAGCTAAAACTAAGTGAAGAACTGATAGACATAGGTGAGGGGTATTTCCATAATTGGATATGCTATTTTTAAATTTCTCATTACCTTTATACGCATTTAAAGAAAGCATTTTTTTTCTGTAGATCACTTACTCCCTGGTTTCTCAACAGCCGGGCCGTGGCCCAGTACCGGGCCGTGATAGCCCTGCTGGTGGGCCCCGACCTGTCATGCCCCCACTGCACACCAGCGGTAGACTGAGACCAATCAAGGCCCCAGGAAAACTGTCTCACACTGACCCAAATGTATTCAATGCTATGCAAATGAACATGGTAGCCTCCCTGCCCCCAACATGCCCCTCAACCTCCAGTGCCAGGACTCCCAACATTAAGGGCCAGAGAAAGGGCCTCCAACCTTCAGGGCCAGACCCCACAATCCATGGCCCTAACAGCAACAGACCCCCGGCAGGACCCCCCACACTCCAGGGCCCCCACTAAACCCCCATTAACTGCTTAGTTACTGATAGGGCAACTGAAAACTCCAGCTTAAAGGGACACTGAACCCAATTTTTTTCTTTTCTGATTCAGATAGAGCATGAAATTTTAAGTAACTTTCTAATTTACTCCTATTATCAAATGTTCTTCATTCTCTTGGTATCTTTATTTAAAAATCAAGAATGTAAGTTTAAATTCCGGCCCATTTTTGGTGAACAACCTGGGTTGTTCTTGCTGATTGGTGGATAAATTCACCCACCAATAAACAAGTGTTGTCCAGCGTCCTAAACCAAAAAATAGCTTAGATGCCTTGTTCAAATAAAGATAGCAAGAGAACAAAGAAAAATTGATAATAGGAGTAAATTAGAAAGTTGCTTAAAATTGCATGTTCTATCTGAATCACAAAAGAAAAAAATTGGGTTCAGTGTCCCTTTAAGGAACGCACCAGGATCCGTGGGGATGCCATTTGAGGCCCCCTACTTGCTGGTCCCTCGGCCCAGGTCCTATTTGCTTGACTGATCAGCCCGCTTCTGCTACTTATATATATATATTAAAAACTACCGGGCCCTGGACATGTCCAGCTCAAATTAACCGGGCCTTGAGGTCACTTTGGTTGAGAACCACTGACTTACTCCTTTTAAATCCCTTTGTTTTTTTTACTTACCTCTGGCAAATGCAGTTCAATATCTCTCCTATAAATTGTTACTTAAAGGGACACTAAACCCAATTTTTTTCTTTCATGGTTTAGATAGCGCATGCAATTTTAAGCAACTTTCTAATTTACTACTATTATCAAATTTTCTTCGTTCTATTGCTTTCTTTATTTAAGAAGCATGAATGTGATGCATAGGAGCCGGCCCATTTTTGGTTGAGAACCTGGGTTATGCTTGCTTATCGCGAGGTAAAAATGTAAGCCTCCAATAAGCAAGCACTATCCATGGTGCTAAACCTAAAATGGGCTAGCTGTTAAGAGTTACATTCCTGCTTTTAAAATAAAAATAGCAAGAGAACGAAGAAAAATTGATAATAGGAGTAAATTAGAAAGTTGCTTAAAATGTCATGCTCTATCTGAATCATGAAAGAAAAAAATGTGGGTTCAGTGTCCCTCTACCCATCAGTCCTTTTGCTTACCTTCCTATATTGACAAATTGGCAAATGATTTGAGCCTTTTGATCAAAGAGAAGGATTGAAGAAGCATATTCCAATCATTAGCTAACTCCCCTATTTCATCAAGTATTATAGAAACTAACCATAAATAATTAATATGGCAATAACAGTCCTCCTCACCTATTGTACCAAGATGCTTCTAATCTATTTTGGAGGGGAAGTAGGAACTTTAGCGCACATCGGTGGGCATGCCCTCTTTTAAGTTCTTAATGGGTTAGCACAGCTAAATGAATAAAAAAGTTGTTCGCTCATAAAATACCATTAGATCCCCTCACTTTTTTGTTTCACTTTTGCATCCATATTAACAGTAATCTCCGTTTTAACCTATTTCACATATGCATCAACAGTTCATCCTAACTCATCCCACGGCTCTGGAAACAGTCTTTGGTCCCTACAAATTCAGAGTGGAAGGCCCAAGTTGCTTACACTATCTCCCTTGAAAGATACTATTATATGATAAAACATTGTATACCTTACCATGACCCCATGAGGTAAGAATTTGTAAGTTCCACTATTCCCTAACATCAAGTATTATATGTGTGCACCTAAATTATTAGAACATTACTCCCATTCTCTCTTTTTCCTCCTGCTTTAAAGTGGGGGCATCTACATTTTACATTTGTATAATATGAAGATCTAGCCTTTTGACTGGTATATTTGTAGGATAGTTTATACGCTCCAGTGACCCATGTGCAGTTCAGTTTGTGGGCAGATATTAAATATGCTTTATTTTATAAAAAAAATTTATTTCACATACCCTTCTCTTTTCTTTTGCTTTTCTCTACCTTTTTGCCAGTGTTTTACTTGTTATAGCAGGTTTTTTTTTTGTTTTTTTTCTCTCTCTCTCTCTCTCTATATATATATATATATATATATATATATATATATATATATATATATATATATATATATATATATATATATATATATATATATAAAAATATATATATATATATATATATATATATATATATATATATATATATATATATATAATATTACATATGATAGATAGATGTATGAATTTGGTCACACTACTAAAATTGAGCCAGTACAAAAGCATTTTTTTAATAGTAGCTCCATTGTAGTAGCCAGCATGGGAATCTAGCACACAGTTTGGCCAACCATAAATAAACCTAAATAAACAATAAAAACCCTTAAGCTCCTTTGTGGCCTTAAACATTTTTAGAAAGGGGCACCAGTGAAAAATAAAAACAAAATAAATACATTTTAGTTATGAATTAGAATGTTCCTTTAAATCTTGCAGATACCAGCCAACAACAACACATTTTACAAAATAGGATAACCCTGAAAAAGATTTGGAATATTGTTTGGAAAAACCTTTATTTTTTTCTAGATCCTGTTTTGTTCTTTAAAAGTTGTGGATTATGATATAATATTTCACAATGAATCCAAGTGGTTTGGAATTGTCAGCCTCTCCTTAATCAAAACAAGGTATTTAAACCCAAATATTTTATTCAGTTGAAAAATGTCTCTAAATATAATTTTTCAGTAAAATAGGACTTCAGGAGACAAAGATGTAAATTACAATGTAAGATATTTTGCACTGTTTATTTTTGCAAAAACACTATTTGAAACTGTACCAGTAGTTTTAATTATAACTTTCTCTGCACTTGAGCAACTTGGCATACTGTGGGGGTTGTCTGAATATGCCACCTGTTTGCTCATCTTAAATTCCAATTGTATGTCTCTCAAAAACATAATAACTTGTTTTAAATACATTTATTTAATATAAAATAATAATAATAATCAAGAATTACCTGAATAACAAATGTATCAAAAACTAGTCCCTCCAGTAAAGATGTTACATGACTGTTTTGTTGAAACACTGGATAATTATCATTTTCATCTTGTATTAAGACAGTTACACTGCAGTAAGCAGTGTGCATTCCCACTTGAGCGGATATAATAATATTCATTTTCTCTGTGACTTCAAAATCAAGATTTGTATTATTTTTCACTGTGATTTCTCCTGTTAAATATTGAATAAAAATAGAGTTAAGGTCTAACAATAAAGCATTTGTAGATTGACTAGAGCTAGATAAAATATATATATATATATATATATATATTCTTTTGTAGTAAACCCCAAAAATACATACAAATGTAAGTGTGAATTGTAAAATACAGATAAACAACTAGGATGCTGTACCAAGGCAAATATTGTAAGTACTCAAGTGTTACAATAAATCATCTGTCTGTATTTAATATTGAATGGACCAGTAACTTTTTATCTTCGAAGTAGTGTGTGTGTTTCTTTTTTTTTTTCTCTGACTCTTAAACTTTATTGACATTTTCATTATTTGTTTCTCTGTAACTTATCTGTGTGTTTTATATTTATTTTTAGGTCAAGAACTGAAAATTATATTTTTTTGTGGAAAAAAAAATGTTGGTAGTGTTATTAATTGAAATATATTTGATTAGGACAATATTGTTTATTATAATTGCACTTTTATTATAACTGTTCAATGGAGCATAATGTGTTTCTACTTTCAAAAAGACACAACCCTGTGCTAATTATTCCTTGATGTAAAACCAAATGTATGTAAATGTCTAATTCAAAGTAAAAATATAACCCAAAGCTCCCACTAGTAGTAGGTGAAAACCATTAGTAGTTGCTGATATTTTTCCAGGGGCAAACAATTTAAATTATGAAGCGACAAGAATAATATTAATTCAAAGAAATGCAAATTAAATATATTTAATTTGTTGTATAAACTATATGCCTGGGGAGCATATCAAAATAAATGCTCAAAAATAGCACGATTTTAGGGGCTTTAAGACATTAGACATCAGCATTGCACACGTTTCTGCTGCTGCAATGCTGCTTGTCAATCAAATTAGTCCAGGGTGATTTTCATCCGCCAACTCTAAGTTGGTGGAAAGGTTTTAGGAAGCAGCAATTTAAACCGCTGCTTCATAGAGCAATTCACCTCTTAATAAATGTACATATAAAGAAATATTTCTTTGGACTTTATACCTTACAATTTAACAGGTAGTATGTAAAAATTTTAAATAAAATTATCAAAAAACAGTCTTTTTTTTAGGTTGCCTTCTGGAAAGTTTTGATTATGTTGTTGGTTTTGTCAATGTAGATCCAAAGAAAAAAATGTGACCAAAAAGCAACCGGTTTGTAATGTCTTTTTCAATTAATTAGATGCTTTAGATTGAGATACATGCATGTGATCATTCTTTGTGCTTTTGTAGATAAATATCAATACAATTATATTCTAAGTCAAATATGTTTTAAGGTTATAGTACAAATATTTTATCTTCATGGAGCTACTAAACATATTCTAATACAAACATACTTTAATCCATAAAACATTTTAACCCAGTTTTTTTTATTGATAAACTATGGTACATAGAGACCAAATTTCCAATCATATACAGTATATTTGTGCATTATAAAATTAACCTTAATCCAAAACAGAAAACATTAAAATAGACATTATCTGCACAACTCACAATATATTGTATATAGATGAATAAACCATATTTTCAGCATATAAGAAAGTTTTATAATTTTTCAAATCTGTTCACTATTTCTTTCTTCTTATATGCCAAAAATAAGTGAGCACTCCTGCTGGCCAGTTGAGGCAAATTGATTTGTCTATAATTGTATTTGCCTGTAGAAGTACAGGGAGTAAATCAAGCTTGAGAGAGTGTAAGAAAGTGGACGATATTGAGATGGAGAGAGGTAGACAAAATTAGAGAGAGACACAAAAATGAGGGGCAGATAAAGATAGAGAAAACCCAGAGGGTGAGAGGTGTACTGCATCTTATTTGCAAGATGTCTTATATACCTACAAATATTTATAACAATAAAATGCATATGCTATTTGTGCTGTTATGTATTGAGCTTAATTTTCTATTTAGCCTACCTGCATTTTTATTAAGTTTGTTAAAATAAGATAAAAGCATCCACTGATAACTGAATATTAAAGCCAGTTTTATAGTTAAATTTAGCACGCAAAGCATAATATAGAAAAAATATTCAAACATTAACAATTGGTTTTAAGTGACATATTAAATTATCAGCTTTAAAATAATTTATTTTGGAGAGATGCCAAATACAAAACAGAATATTATCTTTACACAAATCTACATAGAACTAAATAAGCTGTCAAAGGCACATTATGATTTCATAAGAAAAACTAAATATTTACAGGATATATATTAAACAAAATGCTAAACTTTCCAGTGTCCACAGTAAATGAATAAAACCAGGATTTTGAAACTGCAAATTTCCAGTAAAACAAAATAAAGAAAACATGTTCTGGGAATAATCTGAAATGAAAATCATGTTATTTTACCCAAAGGGAATCTATTCCAATCCACCATGCCAATAGAGATCATCAAATCCATTTCAGGATTTTACTTTTGTATTTCATTCCAACACATTAGTAGTAAAACTGTTTGATTAAGTTAAGCTGTCCAAAAAAATTAATAAATTAAAACACCTCAGCTTTCTTTGGAGTGCGGATGGGGGGTATGATAACCAATAATATAAATTTATGGCATGTGTAATTAACATATGTGTATATATATATATATGTATATATATATATATATATATATATATATATATATATATATATATATATATATATATATACACACAATAAAATGTAGCAATTCATAGCACAATTGTCAAGTGGTCCAAGATGTTGACTTAGATAAAAAAATAGCCTGAAATCCCAAGTGAAAACGTGACTCCTGATGGATTGAAATACCATTGGTAAAGGGTCTCATTGCATACGGCTAGATTTGGAGTTTTGTCGGTAATGACCCGAAAAACTAACGCCGGCTTTTTTCTGGCCGCACCATAAAAACAACTCTGGTATTGAGAGTCCACATAAAGGCTGCGTTAGGCTCCAAAAAAGGAGCGTAGAGCATTTTTAACGCAGCTTCAACTGTCGATACCAGAGTTGCTTACGCAAGCGGCCAGCCTCAAAAACGTGCTCGTGCACGATTCCCCCATAGGATACAATGGGGCTGTTTGAGCTGAAAAAAAACCTAACACCTGCAAAAAAGCCGCGTTCAGCTCTTAACGCAGCCCCATTGTTTGCTATGCGGAAACACCTCCTAAGTCTGCCCCTAACATGTACCCCGAGTCTAAACACCCCTAACCTTACATTTATTAACCCCTAATCTGCCGCCCCCGCTATCGCTGACCCCTGCATTTTATTTTTAACCCCTAATCTGCCGCTCCGTAAACCGCCGCTACTTACATTATACTCATGTACCCCTAATCTGCTGCCCCTAACACCGCCGACCCCTATATTATATTTATTAACCCCTAATCTGCCGCCCACAACGTCGCCCCCACCTGCCTACACTTATTAACCCCTAATCTGCTGAGCGGACCGCACCGCTACTATAATAAAGTTATTAACCCCTAATCTGCATCACTAACCCTATAATAAATAGTATTAACCCCTAATCTGCCCTCCCTAACATCGCCGACACCTAACTTCAATTATTAACCTCTAATCTGATGACCGGAGCTCAACGCTATTCTAATAAATGTATTAACCCCTAAAGCTAAGTCTAACCCTAACAGTAACACCCCCCTAAATTAAATATAATTTTAATCTAACGAAATAAATTAACTCTTATTAAATAAATTATTCCTATTTAAAGCTAAATACTTACCTGTAAAATAAACCCTAATATAGCTACACTATAAATTATAATTATATTATAGCTATTTTAGGATTAATATTTATTTTACAGGTAACTTTGTATTTATTTTAACCAGGTACAATAGCTATTAAATAGTTAAGAACTATTTAATAGCTAAAATAGTTAAAATAATTACAAAATTACCTGTAAAAGAAATCCTAACCTAAGTTACAATTAAACCTAACACTACACTATCAATAAATTAATTAAATAAACTACCTACAATTACCTACAATTAACCTAACACTACACTATGAATAAATTAATTAAATACAATTCCTACAAATAACAACAATTAAATAAACTAGCTAAAGTACAAAAAATAAAAAAGAACTAAGTTACAAAAAATAAAAAAATATTTACAAACATAAGAAAAATATTACAACAATTTTAAACTAATTACACCTACTCTAAGCCCCCTAATAAAATAACAAAGCCCCCCAAAATAAAAAAATGCCCTACCCTATTCTAAATAACTAAAGTTCAAAGCTCTTTTACCTTACCAGCCCTGAACAGGGCCCTTTGCGGGGCATGCCCCAAGAAGTTCAGCTCTTTTGCCTGTAAAAAAAAACATACAATACCCAAGCCCCCCAACATTACAACCCACCACCCACATACCCCTAATCTAACCCAAACCCCCCTTAAATAAACCTAACACTAAGCCCCTGAAGATCTTCCTACCTTGTCTTCACCTCACCGGGTGAGCTGTTCCGATCAGCCAATCAGATTGAGCTCGCATTCTATTGGCTGATCGGAACAGCCAATAGAATGTGAGCTCAATCTGATTGGCTGATTGGATCAGCCAATCGGATTGAACTTGATTCTGATTGGCTGATTCCATCAGCCAATCAGAATATTCCTACCTTAATTCCGATTGGCTGATAGAATCCTATCAGCCAATCGGAATTCGAGGGACGCCATCTTGGATGACGTCCCTTAAAGGAACCGTTATTCGGCTAGTAGGCGTCGGGAGAAGAGGATGTTCCGCGTCGGAGGTCTGCAAGATGGATCCGGAAGAAAGAAGATTGAAGATACCGTTGATAGAAGACTTAATCCGGATCATGGACCTCTTCAGATCCCGCTTGGATGAAGACTTCATCCGGATCATGGACCTCTTCAGCTCCCGCTTGGATGAAGACTTCAGCCGGATCATGGACCTCTTCAGCCCCCCGCTTGGGCTTGGATCAGGACATCGGAGGAGCTCTTCTGGACAGATCGTTGAACCCGGTGAGGTGAAGACAAGGTAGGAAGATCTTCAGGGGCTTAGTGTTAGGTTTATTTAAGGGGGGTTTGGGTTAGATTAGGGTATGTGGGTGGTGGGTTGTAATGTTGGGGGGCTTGGGTATTGTATGTTTTTTTTTACAGGCAAAAGAGCTGAACTTCTTGGGGCATGCCCCGCAAAGGGCCCTGTTCAGGGCTGGTAAGGTAAAAGAGCTTTGAACTTTAGTTATTTAGAATAGGGTAGGGCATTTTTTTATTTTGGGGGGCTTTGTTATTTTATTAGGGGGCTTAGAGTAGGTGTAATTAGTTTAAAATTGTTGTAATATTTTTCTTATGTTTGTAAATATTTTTTTATTTTTTGTAACTTAGTTCTTTTTTATTTTTTGTACTTTAGCTAGTTTATTTAATTGTTGTTATTTGTAGGAATTGTATTTAATTAATTTATTGATAGTGTAGTGTTAGGTTAATTGTAGGTAATTGTAAGTAGTTTATTTAATTAATTTATTGATAGTGTAGTGTTAGGTTTAATTGTAACTTAGGTTAGGATTTCCTTTACAGGTAAATTTGTAATTATTTTAACTATTTTAGCTATTAAATAGTTCTTAACTATTTAATAGCTATTGTACCTGGTTAAAATAAATACAAAGTTACCTGTAAAATAAAGATTAATCCTAAAATAGCTATTATATAATTATAATTTATATTGTAGCTATATTAGGATTTATTTTACAGGTAAGTATTTATCTTTAAATAGGAATAATTTATTTAATA
This sequence comes from Bombina bombina, assembly GCF_027579735.1. Taxonomy (NCBI): domain Eukaryota; kingdom Metazoa; phylum Chordata; class Amphibia; order Anura; family Bombinatoridae; genus Bombina; species Bombina bombina. The sequence continues at coordinate 1,107,931,953 of NC_069500.1, forward strand.
AGAGTTAATTTATTTCGTTAGATTAAAATTATATTTAATTTAGGGGGGTGTTAGTGTTAGGGTTAGACTTAGCTTTAGGGGTTAATACATTTATTAGAATAGGGGTGAGGTCCGGTCGGCAGATTAGGGGTTAATAAGTGTAGGCAGGTGGAGGCGACATTGTGGGGGGCAGATTAGGGGTTAATACATATAATATAGGGGTCGGCGGTGTTAGGGGCAGCAGATTAGGGGTACATAAGGATAACGTAGGTGGCAGCGCTTTGCGGTCGGCAGATTAGGGGTTAATAAGTGTAGGTAGGTGGAGGCGACGTTGTGGGGGGCAGGTTAGGGGTTAATAAATATAATACAGGGGTCGGCGGTGTTAGGGGCAGCAGATTAGGGGTACATAAGGATAATGTAGGTGGCGGTCGGCAGATTAGGGGTTAAAAAATTTATTCGAGTGTCGGCGATGTGGGGGGACCTCGGTTTAGGGGTACATAGGTAGTTTATGGGTGTTAATGTACTTTAGAGCACAGTAGTTAAGAGCTTTATAAACCGGCGTTAGCCCAGAAAGCTCTTAACTACTGACTTCTTTCCTGCGGCTGGAGTTTTGTCGTTAAACACGACTCTAAATACCGGAGTTAGAAAGATCCCATTGAAAAGATAGGATACGCAATTGACGTAAGGGGATCTGCGGTATGGAAAAGTCGCGGCTGAAAAGTGAGCATTAGACCCTATTTTGAGTGACTCCAAATACCGGCGGTAGCCTAAAACCAGCGTTAGGAGCCTCCAAATCTAGGCCATAGTATTTAACAGGTTTTATGGTGTAAAATAAGCAATAAGCATTAGAAAACCACATGAATACTAGATTTCAGATGGATTGGAATAATCTCAAAGCCCTGCAAAAAGCTGTGATTTCCTTATGACTCTTCTAATGGATTGGAAGAGACCCCAAAATTGTCAGTGATACAAACAAATCATTACATATAATTTTGCCAAAGGATTATGTTGTTTAGTATATTTGTTACAATGAATGTATTTTTAAAAGCATAGAATTGTTTTGAGAAAAAAATGCATTGTATAACTAAAACATCTAAATGAAGCAGTATAGGCTCACCTGTTACTGAATTGATACTGAAGATCTCTTCTGAAGGTTTATTAAAAATTGAGTAACGTACACTTCCTCCATTTAAAATACTATGATGGGCTTCTACAGACACAACTGAAGTACCTGAAATAATCAATGGATAACATTTACTAAGAGGTCCCCCTAGCCTCTCACAGTTTACAACTTCACTATTCTATGCATCTGATAATGCAAGGTAACATTTTAAAACTACGCTAAACCCCAAGATAAAGCTACAAATAAATTTAGTACTAAAGCACCATTCAATAGTATAGCAATGTACCACTGTTTAAAATGTCTAATATATCTCTGTTAATAATCAAATGTTAGCATATTCTGTGACATGTATAGGTTGCCATACCAACCTGTCTCGCTGTTTTCAAGCAAGACGACTTCATAATTATTGCGTATAAAGGAAATGTCTTTTTGCAATCCTTGCACATGGATGTCCATTACACCTGTTGTTTTCTTAGCTGGAACCCCAAGATCAGACACCTCCACTATGACAACCATATTTCTGAAAGTTTCTGTAGGTGGTAGCATTTGAAGTTTGACTTCCCCTGTTTTACTTTCGATATAAAAGAAAGGATTTGGCTTTACCAAGCTAAATACCACTGCTCCATTAGACCCTTCATCCAGATCACTTGCATGCACAATCGCTACTGTTTTATTAAATGAGCTTTCGGGTGAAAAAAGGATATACATAGGATTTTCATCAAACTGTGGGCTATTATCATTTGCATCATCTACATGGACCAATACTTTGACAGAGGCACTTTTGGCACCATGTATACTGCAGTCACTTGCTAAAACTCTAAATACATATTGATGTTTAAGCTCTCGGTCTAAAGCCCTTGTAGTTACAATACTGCCAGTTGTGCTGTTTATAGTAAACATCCCCTGAGTGTCATCAATTAGAGAGTACATTACTTCTCCACTTAATTCTTCATCTATATCTGTAGCCTGAACTGTGAGAACAACAGTTCCAACCGCAACGTCTTCTCTCACAGATGTTCGGTACTGGCTCTTAGCAAACATAGGTGGGTTGTCATTTTCATCCAAGACTTTAATATGCAGACTGGCTACGGAGCTTTTGCTAGGGCTTCCCAGGTCATAGCATTCCACGATAATGGTAAAATTGCTGACATCCTCTCTATCTAGGCGGCGGGTGGTCCACAGTTCTCCTGATGTATTATTGATGGCAAAATATCCACCCGTGTTTCCACCTTCAGAAAAGAACCAGACATAAAACAAGAACTGTCACAAAAACACAAGCAAGTGGAAATATTTATCACATTAACACTGCAAAAAATCTGCTAATTCTAATAACATGAAACATTTCTGCCTGCACAGCTAGTGTCTAAGCATTGTTGGCATACAACTGCCTTCTGTTCAAATTAAAAACCTGTATTTCATTTAAATCTGTGGGTGGTACGGACAGTAAATACAGACTGTCCTCTACATTACAGACAAATGGCTTTGCCAGATGCAAGTCCTTCTGTAAATGCTGCACACCTTGTAAAATGTGTATCTTATTTACTGCTGCATCAAGCAATCTCCTGTAGTTCTAAACTCCAAAAATGTGTCAGGCCTGACGGACTACAAATACAGGTTTGCTTTTTGGCTACACACAGCTTTAAAGAAAACAAGGGAGAAGAAGCAGCAATTATGTTTCTTCTATGCTTAAGCAAAAATATAAGAATACGAGTTGCACCCTTTAAAAAGAAAGGATTATACTACTTGTTAGGAAAATGGTAACAGGAAAAAAATAAAAAGGTTTTGTTATTCTCATTGAAAAAAGTATGACTCATTAATTTAGTAATGCTGAGATCAATAATTCTCTTCGCTGTGGTGGATTATAGCTCAGATCAGGGCCGCCATCAGGGGGTGACAGGGGTGACTCCTGTCAGGGGCCCAATGAGCCAGGGGGGCCCCATGAGACAAGAACTAAAAAAAAAAAAAAATTTTTTTTTTTTTTTTTAATTTTGGCAGCCACCAGTGGGTACTACAGCAGAGTGCTAATTGAGCATGGCAAATGTTATTACAAGGAGTAAAGTATTAGCATTTGAGATGATTTCTTAGTGTGCACTAAACCACTATGCTCAGTGTGAGACAGACTTGGCACTTTGTACAGTGTGTGCCTGAGTCAGACGACAGATCACTTTCATTTGAAGAGGAGGTAGGACTTACTTAGCAAATGTTTTTTATTTCTTTGTGCAATTTTGGATTGTAACTTCAGTGTGGTAGTAGTTGTATGGTGGGGCTAGGGGTCCATAAAAACACATTTTTTAGCAGCAGTGTATTTATGATTATTTGACAATGCTGTAGACATTCTATATTTAAAACCATGCAGAAATGTTTCCTCCTCAATACACAAATGGTAGATGCCTTTTTGGCAGATATGCATTTTATATATATATATATATATATATATATATATATATATATATATATATATATATATATATTACATTCCAGTTTACTGCCCCTTTATGCAAGGACTTTCCAGATGCAAGGAGGCATTTTATCTAAGATTTTTACATCTGCATAAAATGTTATACTCTCAGACTAAGATTGCTCAGTGTTTGAAATGAGACAGGTTAACTTAAAACTGTTCAGTTTACACTACAGCTGACTTAGTTTTGAAATACATACCAACAAGCCTAAATCCTGTATTTAACCAGATCTAATGGTATGAGTACCACAGCTTATGGTCCCACCAAGACCATATAGAGTACAGCATTTTCAAAATCCATAAGTACAGCTGACAGATGGGAAAATTTGTACACTATATTTGAAGTGGTGCTCTTGGTTGGGGAAAATGGGAAAAAAACAAACAAACATATGTCAACCTTTTAAAGGTACTTTTCTTCATCTAGCCATCTACCCAGCTCATTAATGTACAATTTTGAATTCACAGAATTATTTTTGTTTGCACATTTACAAATATGATTCTTTAAAAAGTGATCTCTAAATTTCTGCATTTTTTTTTTATCATGCATGTCACACACTGTTGATTTAGGGGATGCAAGGTGCATAAATGTTTCCTCCTGTGAGTGTTTCTGTGGGTGTATGTGTTTATGTCTTTGTGCTTTGGTTTGTGTCTCTATGTGTATGTATTTTTTATCTGTGGGTCTCTCTGTGAGGGTGGGTGTTACCGTGTGTATGTCTTTGTGCATTTTCTGTGGATGTCTGTGAGGGTGTGTGCATATGTCTTTGAGCTTTTTCTATGGGTGTTTCTGTGAGGGTGTTTGTGTGTATGTATGTATGTATGTCTGTGTTTTCTGTGGGTGTCTCTGTGAGGGTGTGTGTATGTCTGTGTGTTTTCTGTGGATGTCTCAGTGAGGGTGTGTGTATGTATGTCTTTCTGTGTTTTTCATGTGGTTGTCTCTCTGTGTGTGTGTATGTATTTGTGTGTTTTCTGTGGGTGTCTCTGTGTGTGTATGTGTGTATATGTCTTTGTGTGTTTTCTGAGGCTGTCTCTGTCGGTGTTTCCTTGGGTGTATGTGCAAGTTTGAGTTTGTGTGTGTGTGTCCATTGTCTGTTCCTTTTTAGGACATTTTGATCTTACTACTAATTATTCACATCTTTCTACAGACTTTGAGACTAACAAGACCTTTCCGGAAGTAACCACTCCACCATTTAACCTTTAAATTATTTTTTAGGCAGTTCAGGGCCCTTCCTTTCAGCCACTGCATGCTGTTGTCATAATTTAGTTGTCATCTTCCTTTACAAAAAGATAATCAGAACTCCATATTTTGTTTTCTAAATCTCCTTTTTTTACAAAACTGTAGTTTACCTCATTACTTGTCAGGTCAATGTAAACAAGTGCTAAGTGTCTGTTTTGGTTTCTGTGTCTGAGTGTGTTTCTCAGCGTGTCTGCTAGAGTGTCTATATGTGAATCCTTATGTGTGAGTGTGTTTGTGTGTTTCAGTGTATGAGTGTGTCTGTGTGTGTGTGTATGTTACTACCTTTACAACATTTCCAAGTTTAAATAGACAATTAAGAATAAAGTGAATATATGTTTTAGTCACTTGGTCAAAAATTGCACATGTCAAAGGAGGGGGGGGGGCCCTGATCAATGGTGGAGTCAGGGGCCCCAAAATTTCTAGTGGCGGCCCTGGCTCAGATGATGATGTAGGTTCTGTAATGGATAAATGATCATTTAGAAGATGGATGATCTGTAAGAAGGGATTGTGTTTGCCAGACATGCAGATATTTTACATAAACTACACATTAAATAGGCAAACAATGCTATCCTGCATATAAGAACGTCTTTTAAAAATCACAAGATTTTTTTTTCCTTGCATATAAACAATTAAAGTGTCACAAATATATAAACTAACACACATTAGGGTGAAAATAGAAATAGGAATTATCAGCTGTACAACATTCCACAACTCTTGATATATAAACTGCCTTTCCAAACTTCCAGCTATAAATTGTGTCTGATGTTAATGTAAAAACAGCTGTTGAAATAGTTTGGTTTGCATCATTAATTACCAGTTATCTGGAACATGACAAGTCTATTGTTGCCAGCATCCTTGTCTATGGCCAGTGCTGTGTGTATTATTCCCAGGTCTTGATTCTCTGGGATCTGAAGCTCCACATCAGGAAATAAAAACTCAGGAGCATTATCATTTTCATCCAATATTCTGCAGATAACGTCTGTTGTGCTGGATAATGGGGGAGAACCACCATCTGTCACTAGCACTAGTACAATTGGAAAAAAAAAAGTTCCTTTTTAAAAACAAAATGACAAATTAACAGGATATGGAAGCAACAATTGTCATTAAAAGTGATCAGATTGCATTAATAATCCACCAATCCCCAAACTCAAAGATCCAATTTCACCCAAGTCAACAAGGACTCTGAAGCAAACAACACTTATTTATAGGTATAATATAAAACATTTAAGAAATAAGAAGAAATCATTTTTAAAATAAATACATAGCCAATATTTTTTTAAAAAATATAGACAACAAATGTCAAGAGTGAACAGGATATAATTCTAGATTTTCAGATTGTATTCAGTATTATGTCATTTTAGTACACACAATTCTTCTATCCCTCTATCCTTTATTATTCTTGAAATTGTTGTTTTTTATGTCTATTTCCTGGCTGGATATCAGGCACCTAATTTCATAGTGCTATGAAAAATGTTGGGGTTTAATGAATAAATAAGAATCAATGAATGTGTTATGTGTTTAGCTAGGGCCCAGTAGTACATTGCTGATCCTGATTTTAGTTTTCAACAAACAATACAAAAAGAACAAAGCAAATTAGATAATAGAAATAAACTGGAAAATGGTTTAAAATTGCATGTACTGTCTGAATGATGAACGTTTAATTTTGACCTTACTGTCCCTTTAATGATGACTGCCTAATGTGCTTGAACGCAGTTTTATTTCACTCAATCAATAATATAATTTCACGTTAATAAAAAAATTAACATGATATTGTTCGAGTAATTTTATAGATAAATGAAAATGAAATTTAAAATTAACCTTTCATGATCCAGATACAACATGCAGTTAAAAAAAATCCAATTTACATCTACTACTCATGAACATTACTTTGTTCTCTTGGTATCCTTTGTGGAAGAGCATATCTAGTCATGATCAGGAGCATGCACGAGTCATGAGCACTATATGGCAGCAGAGTATGCAATGTTATAAACTGTTAAAAGCAATGCTGGCATCCAGTGTTAAAAAGTGTATAATATTGTTAAAAAATATGGCTGATATCAATCATTCCTATCCTATTTATTGGCCCCCAATATGTGTTTTTCAAATTCAGAGTGATCAGAATGCAAACAATAGCACTATTTCCATTCCATACTGGGAAAACAATGACTCGGATAGTGAAAAAGTGGATAGTGAAAAAGTAACCAATATGATGCGTGGACAGCATCAACTCTGGCAAATACAATCCACCACAAGTTTTAAATAATATTTTACAACAAAGTGGACACACAAAATTCAATGGCCAAATGATAAAGATAAAGTGCAAAACTGTCCTTTTCAACATGATTACAAGTATTTCAAGACCCAGACGAATAATTATATTATCTTGTGCTTGTGCCATTCAATCTGAACTGGCCACAGATTACATTTTAGATTTATATAGTAATATATAGTCTGTAATCATTAAACCTATATTCATTGCTATTGTATAGCCCCTCAGTAGTGGTGGACAGACAATTACATATGTATTTAAAAAACATATATGTAGTGTTGCATACAGCAAATGAGATCTGCAGAAAACATGAGAAAACGGAAATCATGGATGCAACATCTAGAAATAGTATTTAGCAATTGTGCTCTTAAAATGTTTGTTTTTATTATATCGTCACATTTTCAATATATAGTTCTAAGTTACTGTAATGTCATCTTATTAAAAGGGATTTTTATCAGCAATCATGTATTTGGGATTTAACAGGTAACCATTCCTTCTCGTGTATTGGAAGAGGTTACCAGGATCTTTTACATTTGTTTAAACAGAAAACAGAAGTCACAAAAATATTGATTTTAAAAGTAGCAATTTACAGTGTCAAGAGCCTCGTATCGCCTTATTCTTAGAGTAATAGAAATTCAGCAAAGACAAATCGCATTTTGTACAGTAAGGTTTGGAACTTTTGATGATATTTTTAAACTTATAACTGATCAGTTTCACAAAGTACAGGGCGAGAAATGTTAAAATCCCATTTTAGAAAATTATATAAGTTGAGGTGATTTTCTAACGTTAAATTAATTTCCTGCAGTATTCTTGATTTTAGATGAAAATATTACCGCATCAGAAAATGAGGTTTAATCAATTATTGAAAAAATGCTTTAAAAATGCACTATAATGCCAAAAGTATGTGGGCACCGGACCATCACACCCATATAAGTTGTTGGATATTCCATTACAAACCATGGGCATTAATAGGTAGTTGCCCCCTAGGAAGACAACCAGTAGTGCCAAGAAGGATCACAGAGGTTGATATTCAAACCCCTTGATCTCAGCTCCCTTAAGCACTAGAAACCCCAATGTCCACAGTTTGAAAGATAATTGCCAGCTCTCAAACAGTGTGTGTCTTGGGCAGATTAAAGTTACACAGCTATAAGGAAAGGCCCCGTTTTATATGAGAATAGCCCCTTCTTATTACTATAAAGTTTAAGGGAAAACACACACACATTATTTATATCCTTATTTAAAAAAAGTGCATTTTCACACTTTTTGTTGCAGATTTCTTACAAATCATGATATATACATAAAATAAAGGTATAGTTTTAATCTGCTGGGTCTCCTAAAAAAATATATAATATATGTGTGTTTCTCACTGAAAATGGGTGTTAGGACTAATGGTCATAAGACATTTGGTCATTGGACATATGGTCATAGCCATATGGTCATAAGGACTTTTGGTCATAAGGACATATGGTCATAAGGACATATGGTCATAAGGACATATGGTCATAGGACATTTGGTCATAGGACTTTAGGTCATAAGACAAATGGTCACTATTGCTCATAGTAAAAAGTCCTGTGACCAAATGTCCTATGACCATATGTCCTATGACCATATGACCAAATGTCCTATGACCATATGACCAAATGTCCTATGACCATATGTCCTATGACCATATGTCCTGTACATTTTTTATATGAATCTAAAAGATAGTTTTTTATTTTATGTTATTTCTTTAAAAGATTGTTTTTTTATTTTATGTTAATCAATAGATTAAAATAAAAAACACAATCTGGCCCTACACTTTTTTATCAATAACTAGACCATGATGATCTAAGGTGCATTGGGATAGCATGGTGCAGTGTATTAGCTCATGCATCGCCTCATGCACCAAGCAGTAAACAGCACAGTGGTCATTTCTCCCCATGCAAGTGTGAACATTGCTGTGCCCTCATTTGCATATGGAAACAGGTAATTTCCTGCTAATAATGCTAATGAAGATTTAACCTTACCCTGGAAAAACAGCCCCTTTTGGTTAACTGACTTTTATTGGAGTTTCACCTTTCTACAAAGTATTGCACTACCCTGGGGGTGAAATGTCCCTGTAGGCATTGGCATCACTGGGGGAGGGGTGGACCACACCCGGGTGACAAGATTGGGGGGGTGACACGGTACACCACCAGGCAGGCAGGAACTTACTCTACTTGACTAATCCTCCTTACGGCCGTTTTGAGGGGTGGTTCAAATGCCCGGGGCACTTGCTGTATTTAGGAATGGTTGTTATAAAAACAAAACACAAAGAAATAAGAAATAAACAAAAAACAAACAAAAAAAAACCATTTTATTTATTTTGTTGCCACCATGGGCAGCTTTGCTTTGTAGTAAGAGTATTTCTGCTCTATACTCCCCCTCCTGAGCTGCCCCCCCCACAAGCACAGTGAAAGGTGCCATAACCAGTGGCGTCACTAGGGGGTGCGGGCCGCACCAGGGTGACACCCTCCAGGGGGTGACACCAAAAAAAATATTTTTTTTTTTTTTTTTTTTACATTTTATTGAAATTCAAAGAAATACAATGTAGGAATGCATATATTTTTTTATTAGAGGGGCCAGCATTTGTGAACATTATTGGGACTGGGGAAGTTGTAGACACACAATTTTTTGCCCCTTGAGCCAGTGCTGCAATTTCAACAAATAGTTTTCCCGGCTGCTTTTGCTTGTTTGTACTTTGCTCCTCCCCTGCCCAATTTCACTATGAATGTTGTGGGTGTGCCGTGGGGCTTGCAAAGTTGCGCTGCTAGCCTAAACCTGCTTGCTCAGTGACATGCGGCCCAGGGCTGTGCACTGACAGACTTGGAACAGAGTCAGAGAGCAGAATTGTCATAGTTTGCGCGCCTAAACCTTTTCTTCAGTGATTTATTTTAGAGTGCTCTGTTTATCTTTCATTTGATGTCCTGCTGAGCCAGGGAGCAGCTCTAGGCATGAGCTTCATAATTATTAATGCAGTGCAGTTTACATATTTTGTATGTGTGTGTCTGAGTTTTTGTGTGTCTCAGTGTTTTTGTGTGTGTGTCTGAGTGTGTTTCCGAGTGTTTGTGTGTGCATCTGAGTATGTTTTTAAGTGTGTCTGAGTGTTTGTATGTGTGTTTGCCTGTGTTTTTGTGTGTGTCTGCTTTCTGGGGGGGTGACACCATGACTTACCGCACCGGGTGACACCAACCCTAGTGACGCCACTGGCCATAACTTCCTTGTTCTATAGCCCTGTGCTATGCAGAGAGAGGGAACAAGCTAAATCCCTGTGCTATGCAGAGAGAGGGAACAAGCTAAATCCCTGTGCTATGCAGAGAGAGGGAACAAGCTAAATCTCTGTGCTATGCAGAGAGAGGGAACAAGCTAAAGCCCTGTGCTATGCAGAGAGAGGGAACAAGCTAAAGCCCTGTGCTATGCAGAGAGAGGGAACAAGCTAAAGCCCTGTGCTATGCAGAGAGAGGGAACAAGCTAAAGCCCTGTGCTATGCAGAGAGAGGGAACACGCTAAAGCCCTGTGCTATGCAGAGAGAGTGAACAAGCTAAAGCCCTGTGCTATGCAGAGAGAGGGAACAAGCTAAATCCCTGTGCTATGCAGAGAGAGGGAAAAAGCTAAATCCCTGTGCTATGCAGAGAGAGGGAACAAGCTAAATCCCTGTGCTATGCAGAGAGAGGGAAGAAGCTAAATCCCTGTGCTATGCAGAGAGAGGGAAGAAGCTAAATCCTTGTGCTATGCAGAGAGAGGGAACAAGCTAAATCCCTGTGCTAGCTAAATCCATGTGCTATGCAGAGAGAGGGAACAAGCTAAAGCCCTGTGCTATGCAGAGAGAGGGAACAAGCTAAAGCCCTGTGCTATGCAGAGAGAGGGAACAAGCTAAATCTCTGTGCTATGCAGAGAGAGGGAACAAGCTAAATCCCTGTGCTATGCAGAGAGAGGAACAAGCTAAATCCCTGTGCTAGCTAAATCCATGTGCTATGCAGAGAGAGGGAACAAGCTAAAGCCCTGTGCTATGCAGAGAGAGGGAACAAGCTAAATCCCTGTGCTATGCAGAGAGAGGGAACAAGCTAAATCTCTGTGCTATGCAGAGAGAGGGAACAAGCTAAATCCCTGTGCTATGCAGAGAGAGGAACAAGCTAAATCCCTGTGCTATGCAGAGAGAGGGAACAAGCTAAACCTATGTGCTATGCAGATAGGGTTGCCACCCGCCCCGGTTTCACCGGGACAGTCCCGGTCGGGTGCTCTGTGTCCCGTGTCCCGGAAATACCCTTAAATGTCCCGGGCTAAGATCTCCCCTGGCGCAGCAAGCAGGAGTAAGCTAAGCACAGATTCAAAAAAATTAGCTGCCAAGGGGAGCTCTCAGCCCAGGAGGAGATACGGAGCCTGGAGTGTGTGTGGGAGGAGGAAGAGGCCGGGTCGAGACTCGGTATTGGTGGGCTAACAGGCTGGCCTGGAGGGGATTTGTCAAGTGCTGCGGCTGCGCAGCTGTGTGTGATGCTCATAACCTTGTGCGCAAATTTATTAGCGTGGTCAAACACAGCAGAGGTGCAGGCGCACGGCGCAGGCAGCGAGCCAAATCGATGCCGGTCCCGTTAGGTAACAGCACAGAGGTCAGGACGAGGTACGTTACGTACAATGTATAAACCATTTGCCTGACCATGTATTTGCATATGCTCCCTGGGTGGCGAGCGTAAAGCTTGACTGTTGTGTTTGTTCCATGTCTTATTTACATAATTGACAGCCTAAACTCAAAGCTCTGCTGTCGGTTCTAGCTACTAGGAACACCGTTGGGTTTGTTTTTAATTGGAGAGGAAGCTTTCTCCTAGTCAGAACTTAGGGTCGATCACTTAAACAGCAACTGTGGAATCTGAGGTCCTTGGGGGATCTGTCTATAGCAGACACCTATCCATGCTGTCAGAATATGTTGATAAATGCGCTATCACTATATTATCCGGCTTTGTTAGCTCAAAAAAAAAATTTTGTAGTCTGTGTGTGCATCTGTCTTTAAGCAGTTGTTGTTGCAGTACTCTAAAAACACTTTTCTAAATAATGTTTTCTTGCTTTACAATAGTGCACTTAGTATGTCTACATTATATATATATATATATATATATATATATATATATACTGTGTGTGTATGTGTGTGTATATATATATATATATTTTGTAATTAATTTGAGGCCGTGAGAAGCCACACCCCAAACCACGCCCAACCCACGCCCCAAGCCACACCCCCAAGCAACACCCTATCCACGCCCACTTAAAAAGTGTCCAGGAATTTTTTGGGCAAAAGGTGGCAACCCTATATGCAGAGGGATGGAACAAGCTAAAGCCCTGTGCTATGCAGAGAGAGGGAACAAGCTAAATCCCTGTGCTATGCAGAGAGAGGGAACAAGCTAAAGCCCTGTGCTATGCAGAGAGAGGGAACAAGCTAAATCCCTGTGCTATGCAGAGAGAGGGAACAAGCTAAATCCCTGGGCTATGCAGAGAGAGGGAACAAGCTAAAGCCCTGTGCTATGCAGAGAGAGGGAACAAGCTAAAGCCCTGTGCTATGCAGAGAGAGGGAACAAGCTAAATCCCTGTGCTATGCAGAGAGAGGGAACAAGCTAAATCCCTGGGCTATGCAGAGAGAGGGAACAAGCTAAAGCCCTGTGCTATGCAGAGATAGGGAACAAGCTAAATCCCTGTGCTATGCAGAGAGAGGGAACAAGCTAAATCCCTGTGCTATGCAGAGGGAACAGCTGCCCAGAGCAGTGTGTGAAGAAGTAGAACCACCTTGTTTTACAGTAAATGCTGCAACTTAAGCTGTTGCTTAAAGGCAACCTATTTGTGAAAATGGTGATTTAACATGTGTCTTTTGTGAAGCAAAGTTTTCTTTTACTGTGTGGTTTTTACTCTTGTACATTGCCATACACATTGAAACATCTCCATTTTGTTTATTCAATAAAATGTAATATTGCACTTTACATACTTATTGTTACAACTTTTTTTTGCTGGAATTACATTTAATCACTTGTTCCTTCTCAGTCACACTACACAGTACCTGCCTCACCAGTCAGCAATCTGATATTGTTCTTGTTTCAGATCTACCCTGGGCAGGGAAACTAGTTATTTTCTCCTATTTTGCCCTGATCACCAGTCATATCTTGCACCCAACCCCTTCCCTTGTGCTCTTCAATATCTATCCATGAGACTCTCTTATTCAGACAATGATTCAACCATTTCTAGAAAGCTGTGTTGTCTACAGTAGGCCGTTTCTCAAACAAACTTGTATATTGTTTCAATAGCTACTTGTTAACCCCTCCTATGCCTTTGTACCTTTTTATCAAAGTGATGGTAAATCCAAGCGTTTAACAAACGCTAGCATTTACCATCACTAAAAATAAAGTAGACTTGATTGACCATGTAAAAAAGGGGGCTAAACTCACCCTTTTTGTGCCGTTGCACAGCACTAAACTCAGAGACTCTGGCTGCCCACGGCACATCTGTCTTCTACCAATGAGGTGCCGCTTGCACCTCTAAACCAATAGTTGTGTGTACATAAAGAAACCTGTCAATTGACACGCACGACTATTGGTTAAGAGGTGCAAATGTTACCTCATTGAGGGAAATCGATGTGCCGTGGGCATCCGGAGCTGTTGAGTTTAGTGCTGTGCAATGGCACAGAAAGGGTGAGTTTAACACCCTTTTTTACATGATTGCTTAATTAAAGTCACTTTAAGATTAAATTATTTTTTGTGTGCATAAATGTTGAGTTCCTCTGTTTGTGTAACTAGATGTACATCTACATGTACTGTCTTTTTATAACTGTGTGTGTATCATTATAAATGCATACTTATGTAGCATTTTTCATGTGTATGTACATATGTCAATGTATCTGTATGTTTGCATAGTTGCTGGGAAAGTCCCGGAATTTGGGACCCAGTCCCAGCCATTTAACCCTTTGCGTGCTAACGACGGCTCTGAGCTGTCGCAAATTGTCCCAGACTAGTGATGACAACGGCTCAGAGTTGTTGCTAGCACTCACCCACCTTGAGGGCAATCTAGGGGCTCCCACCTACTCCCGATTCGCGTGGTGACGTCACAGCGCAAATTTATTTAAAATGAAAAATGGACAATATAGGGAAATGGGGGCATGCTGCTTAGAAGCCTGTATCTCAGGCATCTAAGCAGCTACAGACCCCCCAGACCCACCATTGGAAAGGTAATTGTCCAACCGTTCAAACTGTAAAAGAATTGGGGATCTGGAAAAAAAAGTAAAAAATAAATATATTTAAAAAAAGTTAAAAATAAAAAAGCTCAAATCCAGCTTAGCATCCAGGTGGGAGATGAAGGGTTAAATGTCCTGGACTGTCCCCGGCTTTTCTCGTGCCACAATCTGATTGGCTCTACAAACTGTCATTCGAGTCTGTAAATAAATCCCACCCTCTTATGCACCGTGCACCACTATTGGGCGGCTCGATATCGCAAGAAATTAGTCTTTGCCCCTTGGTTCCCAGTGAGCATGCACACTACACGTGTGCTCATTGGTAAATAAGGTGTGAGAGTACAGCATATAACTATAGGGAGCGCAAACTGCAGGGCCGTGCAGCTTCTAGGTTGCAGTCTGTGGGTGTGTTCAGCGCATCCTCATCTTTGCTGCCAACTTGTCTGTTATAGCTTCTGTGCCACCACCTCTGTCACTGCGGACCTGCCAGCACTATGGCTTCAAGGTATGGAATAGCTGTGTAACTTTACCCCATATAAGTAGATAAACTTGCTGAGTTTTAAACTGTTTTTCCAGCGCAACGGGTTGCAATCGCTCCTACATTATAGGGGAGGATTTGACTACATTTCCCAGCATCCTTAGCAACTTCCTATACAATGAAGGGCATGGAGAAGTGAAGTGCATGGTGCTGTTCCCATTTAAGTCCCAAAAATTGGTATTTATTTTTACTGCTGTAAAGCCGCTCAGGTACAGTGCAGTAAAGTTATATAATTGTAAGTACAGAACCGTCGTCTTCTGTAGTGACCACAGTCACGCCTGAATAATCTATAATACGGGTGTCAGTAAACCAATGATAGCTACTGAAATGATTTATAAGTTACTGTGAGGGGCTCTGTGAGTGAGGCAGAGGGAACCTTTCTATAATATATATATATATATATATATATATATATATATATATATATATATATATATATATATATATATATATATATATATATATATATATATATATATATATTTATTTATAAAATATTTTGCCAGGAAGGATACATTGAGATTTCTCTCGTTTTCAAGTATGTCCTGGGTCCACAAAGCATTGCACTGATACAATAGAGTACAATAAAATACAAAAACAATATTAATACATAATATATGCACAATTTAACTTAGAACACATAGGAAATATATAATTAACCATGGCAGGTGCATTCTATTTTGAGATATGCAAAGAGGGATCTCTTAAAGGATTTTAGGCTTGGGGAAGGTTTTAAAGTGTGCGGGAGGTCGTTCCATAATTGTGGTGCTCTGTAGGAAAAAGAGGATTGAGCTGCTTTCTTTTTGTATGGAGGCAGACTAAATAATCTGCTGGTACTGGATCGGAGGTTATGGGAGGTGGGAACAGCCAAAGAGAGCAGTCTGCTCAGGTAGGGTGGAAGCTTCTCAGAAAAGCTCTTAAACACAAGGCTGGAAAGATGGAGGGTGCGTCTGGATTCCAGCAACAGCCAGTTTAGTTCTTTTAGCATGTCACAATGGTGGGTCCTTTAGTTACATTGTAGCACAAAGCGGCAGAATGAGTTATACAGTGTATTAAGCTTATTTAGGTGAGTTTGCGGTGCAGGTGCATATACTACATCCCCATAATCCATGATTGGCATCAGCATTTGCTTTACAATCTTTTCCTTTACTGTAGGGCTGAGGCAGGATTTGATTCTGTACAGGGCACCCAGTTTTGGATAGAGTGTAGATGCAAGTGTTTCTATGTGGAGGCCAAAAGATAAATTGGGGTCTAACAACATACCCAAGTATTTGAAAGAGTAGACTGCGGTCAGTGTGCCATTTGATTTTGTTTTGATGCGTAGATGGGAATTTTGTAGTTTGTGTAATTTAGGTACCGTTCCAAAGATCATTGTGACAGAGTTTGTTTTTTGAGATGCAATTTTCTACCTCTGTGAACTGGTCTTGGAGCACTGCTTCAAGCTGCGGCAGATCGGATTTGTTTGCATAGATTACTGTGTCATCTGCGTACATGTGTACAGTTGAGGATTTGCAGACATTTGGCAGATCATTTAGAAATAGTGTGAATAGCAGGGGGCCGAGAATGGAACCTTGGGGAACACCACACGTGACTGTGAGAGGGAGGGAGTCAGAAATGGAGACATACTTTGATCGATCTGATACATATGATCAAAACCAGGTTAGCGGACGATCACCAATACCTGAGTTTTTTAGTTTGAGCAGTAGTATGTTGTGGTCTACTGTGTCAAAGGTCTTTGCAAAATCAAGGAAAATAACTCCTGTTAGGTCTCCTTGTTCCATGCCAGTTTTGATGTCGTTGCAAACTTTTAGGAGGGCAGTTGTAGTGGAGCCATTCGGGCAAAAAACCTGATTGAACAGGGGTCAGATAGTTAAATTGTTGGTAATATCACATAGTCATACATAGTTGGGTATGGACGCATTTTTCTAAGATTACTAAAATGACAATACTGGGAGCAATGATATTGGGAGATAGTTAGTAACCAAGGTTAACTCCACACTTTTATGGATAGGCACTACTCTTGCAGTCTTCCAAAGTTTGGGTATGTATCCAGACACCAAGGATTTGTTAATTAGGGTTGTGACAGGTTTGGCAATTGCCGGCGCATTGAGCTTTAACAGCATTGCTGGGATTTTATCAGGTCCGGACTGGTTTTTCATTTTTAGATTATTAAGGTGTTTCTTAATTACATTGATAGGTACAGGTCTAAAATTGAACTTCTCTATATTTGGTCTTTGCAGGTTTAGTGGGGCCTGATCCACATTTGTAGTTTCAGGATGCGTGTCATTTATTAGTTTGTCAATCAGGGTGGTGGAGCATCTGACAAAATAATTGTTAAAGGCATTTGCTACTTCTAAGGGAAGTTGCAGGGTTTGGTTGTCCACTTTGACAGTGGAGGGTTGGGAGTGGATTGGGGGAGTGTGTAAGTTATTTATGACTTTCCAAAACTTTCTAGGGTTTGATATGTTATTGTTCAGATTTTCACAGAAATATTGGGCCTTGGCAAATTTTGTTTGTTTAGTGCATATATTAGTTTCGCCATTGTCTATATACACTGTGATCGTTCATAGAGCCAGTATGCTTGAACATTGACCACAATGAATCCCGAAACTGGTACATTTGAATGAGGTCAGCTGTGATCCAATTCATATGCGCTCCTTTTACTCTCACCTTACGCAGCGGGGCATGCAAATTCCAAACTTGTAGGAGTTTGGACTGGAATCTGGAATTTTGTTTAATCTGTGCCAGGGGAGGTTCTTGATGTCATTTAGAAATTATTGAAGATTACATTTTTAAAGAACCTGGTGATTTTAACCTTGGGAGGGTATTTAGTAGCCTTTATTTTGCGCACCCAGTAAACTAAGCAGTGGTCACTGAAACTGTTAGGGAGAACACCTGCCTCCTGGATTCGGTCAGAAGTGGAGAGAATCCAATTATTATTATTATTATCGGTTATTTGTAGAGCGCCAACAGATTCCGCAGCGCTATATGTGGTTATGGCTTTTAATGTTTATGCGAGTTGGGGAGGAAATTAATTGCGTTAGCTGCAAAGTCTTAAACGGTGAGCAAGAACTATTGTTTTTAGGATTCAGCCAATCAATATTAAAATCTCCAAAGACCAAAATGTCTTTTTTTTGTTTTGAGCAATGGTTTCACTAAGGAGATGGGCTATGTCAGAAAGGGAATGCACAGGGGAGCTAGGTGGGCGGTAGATTCCTGCAACAATGATTGATTTACTGCACGGGATCTCAATTGTGCCAGAAAGGAAATCAAAGGTGGCAGGAGAGCTAAATTGTTGTAAGGGGGTGTACTTTATGGAATTGTCAACATAAATTACAATGCCGCCTCCTCTTTTTGCTGTCATTTCTATGTCTTCCAGAAGGCTACCTGTTAAGTTTGCAGAGGGCAGATTGAACAGCTGAGTGTAAATATCTTTGTATTTTCTTGGAGTTCTGGGGCAGGAATATATTTCAAATCAGGCTGAAGGAGAGAGAGATATTAGGGTCCTGATGGGCCTGCAAAAAGAGTTTTAAAGGAATGGGAAGGGTGCATTTATGGACATTTGAGCTAAGGGTCATTCAAGCAAAAACAAAAGATCAAAATATTACAGAGATAATACTGAGGTATACAAGGGGGTGAAATAAAACCATTAAACAAATAAATAGAAATATATATATATATATATATTTCTTCTGTTAAGTGTGATCAGTCCACGGGTCATCATTACTTGTGGGATATTAACTGCTCCCCTACAGGAAGTGCAAGAGGATTCACCCAGCAGAGTTGCTATATAGCTCCTCCCCTCTACGTCACCCCCAGTCATTCTCTTGCACCCAACGACTAGATAGGATGTGTGAGAGGACTATGGTGATATATTTAGTTTTTATATCTTCAATCAAAAGTTTGTTATTTTATAATAGCACCGGAGTGTGTTATTCCTTCTCTGGTAGAATTTGAAGAAGAATCTACCTGAGTTTTTCTATGATTTTAGCCGGAGTAGTTAAGATCATATTGCTGTTTCTCGGCCATCTGAGGAGAGGTAAACTTCAGATCAGGGGACAGCAGGCAGATTAATCTGCAAAGAGGTATGTAGCAGTTTATTATTTTCTGACATGGAATTGATGAGAAAATCCTGCCATACCGTTATAATGTAAACTCAGCCTTGAATGCAGTAGATGTAGCTGATATCAGGCTGTCATGTATGTATATTTTACACTTCAGTTTTCTGGGAAATGGTACTTCTCTGGCTTTTAAACTGTATACATAGACTTAACCTATTTTGCAGGGACTTGCAATAGGTTTTAAATGACAATTAATTATTGAGGTAAAACGTTTTTTTGCTGGCATGTAAAAACGTTTTTTTCTCTGAGGTACTGGGTGAAAAAATGTTTTGGGCACTTTTTTTCCACTTGGCAATAGTTTTGATTTAAATTAGAGCAGTTCACTGATCCCTCTCACTGTTATGTGTGTGGGGGAGGGGCCATTTTGGTGCTTTCACTATGCATCAGAAAAACTCAGTCAGAGGTTCATTTTCTTCCTGCATGATCCGGTTCATCTCTACAGAGTTCAGGGATCTCAAGAGTCTTTTTTGAGGGAAGTAATCATTCACAGCAGAGCTGTGCTGATTGTATTGACTGTGATATAAAAAACGTTTATTTGTGTATTTTTTTCTGCTGCCTGGGTTAGTTATCATTTGCTGAGGGGAACAATCCTTTGCTAAAACTGTATATTCTGACAAAGATTGATGCTATAACTTAATTATTTTATCTGTTATAATATTTTCTGTGCTTCTTAAAGGCACAGTTCGTTTTCATATTATTTGTAAATTACTTTGAAAAGTATTTCCAAGTTGCTGTTTATTTGCTAGTGTGTTAAACATGTCTGATTCAGAGGAATATCTCTGTGCTATATGTGTTAATGCCAAAGTGGAGCCCAATAGAAATTTATGTACTAAATGTATTGATGCTACTTTAAAAAATAGTCAATCTGTACAAATTGAACATATTTCACCAAACAACGAGGGGAGAGTTATGCCGACTAACTCGCCTCACGTGTCAGTACCTGCATCTCCCGCTCAGGAGGTGCGTGATATTGTAGCGCCGAGTGCATCTGGGCGGCCATTACAAATCACATTACAAGATATGGCTACTGTTATGACTGAAGTTTTGGCTAAACTACCAGAACTAAGAGGTAAACGTGATCACTCTGGGATGAGAACAGAGTGCGCTGATAATGCAAGGGCCATGTCTGATACTGCGTCACAGTTTGCAGAACGTGAAGACGGAGAGCTTCATTCTGGGGGTGACGGTTCTGATCCAAATAAACTGGACTCAGACATTTCAAATTTTAAATTTAAGCTTGAGAACCTCCGTGTGTTACTAGGGGAGGTATTAGCGGCTCTGAATGATTGTAACACAGTTGCAATCCCAGAAAAAATGTGTAGGTTGGATAAATATTTTGCGGTACCGACGAGTACTACTGACGTTTTTCCTATACCTAAGAGACTTACTGACATTGTTACTAAGGAGTGGGATAGACCCGGTGTGCCTTTCTCACCCCCTCCTATATTCAGAAAAATGTTTCCAATAGACGCCGCCACACGGGACTTATGGCAAATGGTCCCTAAGGTGGAGGGAGCAGTTTCTACTTTAGCTAAGCGTACCACTATCCCAGTGGAGGATAGCTGTGCTTTTTCAGATCCAATGGATAAAAAATTAGAGGGTTACCTTAAGAAAATGTTTGTTCAACAAGGGTTTATATTGCAACCTCTTGCATGTATTGCGCCTGTCACGGCTGCAGCAGCATTTTGGTTTGAGTCTCTGGAAGAGACACTTCAATCATCCACACTAGATGACATCACACACAAACTTAAATTCCTTAAGTTAGCTAATTCATTTATTTCAGATGCCGTAGTACATTTAACTAAACTTGCGGCTAAAAATTCAGGATTCGCCATTCAGGCACGCAGAGCTCTGTGGCTAAAATCCTGGTCAGCTGATGTTACGTCTAAATCTAAATTGCTTAATATTCCTTTCAAAGGGCAGACCTTATTCGGGCCCGGCTTGAAAGAGATTATTGATGACATTACAGGAGGTAAAGGTCATGCCCTGCCTCAGGACAAGGCCAAAGCCAAGGCTAGACAGTCCAATTTTCGTTCCTTTCGTAATTTCAAAGCAGGAGCAGCATCAACTTCCTCTGCACCAAAACAGGAAGGAGCTGTTGCTCGCTACAGACAAGGCTGGAAACCTAACCAGTCCTGGAACAGGGGCAAACAGGCCAGAAAACCTGCTGCTGCCCCTAAGACAGCATGAATTGAGGGCCCCCGATCCGGGACCGGATCTAGTGGGGGGCAGACTTTCCCTCTTCGCCCAGGCTTGGGCAAGAGATGTTCAGGATCCCTGGGCGTTAGAGATCATATCTCAGGGATACCTTCTGGACTTCAAATCCTCTCCCCCAAGAGGGAGATTTCATCTGTCAAGGTTGTCAACAAACCTAACAAAGAAGGAAGCGTTTCTACGCTGCGTACAAGATCTTTTATTAATGGGAGTGATCCATCCAGTTCCGCGGTTGGAACAAGGACAAGGGTTTTACTCAAATCTGTTTGTAGTTCCCAAAAAGAGGGAACCTTCAGGCCAATCTTGGATTTAAAGATCCTAAACAAATTCCTAAGAGTTCCATCGTTCAAGATGGAAACTATTCGAACAATTTTGCCCATGATCCAAGAGGGTCAGTACTTGACCACAGTGGATTTAAAGGATGCTTACCTTCACATACCGATTCACAGAAGTCATTACCGGTATCTAAGGTTTGCCTTTTTAGACAGGCATTACCAGTTTGTAGCTCTTCCATTCGGACTGGCTACGGCTCCAAGAATCTTCACAAAGGTTCTGGGCACTCTTCTGGCGGTACTAAGACCGCAAGGAATTTCAGTAGCTCCGTACTTAGACGACATACTGATACAAGCTTCAAGCTTTCAAACTGCCAAATCTCATACAGAGATAGTACTGGCATTTCTAAGGTCGCATGGATGGAAAGTGAACGAAGAGAAAAGTTCTCTCTTTCCACTCACAAGAGTTCCCTTCCTGGGGACTCTGATAGATTCTGTAGAAATGAAGATTTACCTGACAGAGGACAGGTTAACAAAACTTCAAAATGCATGCCGTGTCCTTCATTCCATTCAAGAGACCAGAAATTCTCTTCTATGGTGGCTTTATCGGCCACATCTGTCCAGGGGAATGCCATTCAGCAGGCCAGACTGGTCAATTGTAACAACAGACGCCAGCCTACTAGGTTGGGGCGCTGTCTGGAATTCTCTGAAGGCTCAGGGACTATGGAATCAGGAGGAGAGTCTTCTTCCAATAAACATTCTGGAATTGAGAGCAGTCCTCAATGCTCTTCTGGCTTGGCCCCAGTTAGCAACTCGGGGGTTCATCAGGTTCCAGTCGGACAACATCACGACTGTAGCTTATATCAACCATCAGGGAGGGACAAGAAGCTCCCTAGCAATGATGGAAGTATCGAAGATAATTCGCTGGGCAGAGTCTCACTCTTGCCACCTGTCTGCAATCCACATCCCGGGAGTGGAGAACTGGGAGGCGGATTTCTTAAGTCGTCAGACTTTTCATCCGGGGGAGTGGGAACTTCATCCAGAGGTCTTTGCCCAAATACTTCCACGTTGGGGCAAACCAGAGATAGATCTCATGGCGTCTCGACAGAACGCCAAGCTTCCGCGCTACGGGTCCAGATCCAGGGATCCGGGAGCGGTCCTGATAGATGCCTTGACAGCACCATGGACCTTCAGGATGGCTTATGTGTTTCCACCTTTCCCGATGCTTCCTCGATTGATTGCCAGAATCAAACAGGAGAAAGCATCAGTGATTCTAATAGCGCCTGCATGGCCACGCAGGACTTGGTATACAGATCTGGTGGACATGTCATTCTGTCCACCTTGGTCGTTACCTCTGAAACAGGACCTTCTGATTCAGGGTCCTTTCAAACATCAAAATCTAACTTCTCTGAAGCTGACTGCTTGGAAATTGAACGCTTGATCTTATCAAAGCGTGGTTTTTCTGAGTCAGTTATTGATACCTTAATACAGGCTAGGAAGCCTGTCACCAGAAAGATTTACCATAAAATATGGCGTAAATACCTATATTGGTGCGAATCCAAAGGTTACTCTTGGAGTAAGGTTAGGATTCCTAGGATATTGTCTTTTCTACAAGAAGGTTTAGAAAAGGGGTTATCCGCTAGTTCCTTAAAGGGACAGATCTCAGCTCTGTCCATTCTGTTACACAAGCGTCTGTCAGAAGTTCCAGACGTTCAGGCTTTTTGTCAGGCTTTGGCCAGGATTAAACCTGTGTTTAAAGCTGTGGCTCCACCATGGAGTTTAAACCTTGTTCTTAACGTTTTACAGGGTGTTCCGTTTGAACCCCTTCATTCCATTGATATAAAGTTGTTATCTTGGAAAGTTCTATTTTTAATGGCTATTTCCTCGGCTCGAAGAGTCTCTGAGTTATCAGCCTTACATTGTGATTCTCCTTATTTGATTTTTCACTCGGATAAGGTAGTTCTGCGTACTAAGCCTGGGTTCTTACCTAAGGTAGTCACTAACAGGAATATCAATCAGGAGATTGTTGTTCCATCCTTGTGCCCAAATCCTTCTTCGAGGAAGGAACGTCTTTTGCACAATCTGGATGTAGTTCGTGCCCTTAAATTTTATTTACAGGCAACTAAAGATTTTCGACAAACGTCTTCCCTGTTTGTCGTTTACTCTGGTCAGAGGAGAGGTCAAAAAGCTTCTGCTACCTCTCTCTCTCTTTTTGGCTTCGTAGCATAATTCGTTTAGCTTATGAGACTGCTGGACAGCAGCCTCCTGAAAGAATTACAGCTCATTCCACTAGAGCTGTGGCTTCCACTTGGGCCTTTAAGAATGAGGCCTCTGTTGAACAGATTTGCAAGGCTGCAACTTGGTCTTCGCTTCATACTTTTTCCAAATTTTACAAATTTGACACTTTTGCTTCCTCGGAGGCTATTTTTGGGAGAAAGGTTCTTCAGGCAGTGGTTCCTTCTGTATAAAGAGCCTGCCTATCCCTCCCGTCATCCGTGTACTTTTGCTTTGGTATTGGTATCCCACAAGTAATGATGACCCGTGGACTGATCACACTTAACAGAAGAAAACATAATTTATGCTTACCTGATAAATTCCTTTCTTCTGTAGTGTGATCAGTCCACGGCCCGCCCTGTTTTTTAAGGCAGGTAAATATTTTTTAAATTATACTCCAGTCACCACTACACCCTTGGCTTCTCCTTTCTCGTTGGTCCTTGGTCGAATGACTGGAGGTGACGTAGAGGGGAGGAGCTATATAGCAACTCTGCTGGGTGAATCCTCTTGCACTTCCTGTAGGGGAGCAGTTAATATCCCACAAGTAATGATGACCCGTGGACTGATCACACTACAGAAGAAAGGAATTTATCAGGTAAGCATAAATTATGTTATATATATGTGTGTGTGTGTGTGTGTGTGTGTAGGGGGCTATGTGAGTGATGCTGGGTGTGTGAGGCATTTTCCTTTTGCTCCCATTTCTTTCATCAATTCCATTCCATACATTCCCTTTCTATACCTTTTAGTTTCCTATTTTAATTTATATATATAATCTGCATCATAATAAATAGGCAGAGCTAAATTATGCTAATTATGTGGGTTTGGCAAAGTGGGCAGAACTTTATAGCAGGGTGTGTGGTAAAAAATTTCGAGCAGGTAATTGATAGCTGCAAGGTGTAATACAGCATATCATCAGTGTGTTAGTATCAGCTTTTTTAACTATATTAGTGTCAGCTTTTACATCTAATAAATTTTTGATACTAGTATCAAAAATGTATTAGGTGTAAAAGCTGACACTAATATAGTTAAAAAAGCTGATACTAACACACTGATACTAGTATCGAAAATGTATTAGATGTAAAAGCTGACACTAATATAGTTAAAAAAGCTGATACTAACACACTGATGATATGCTGTATTACATGTTGCTTTTAGTAATTTTTAACATCAAGTAACCATTGATTGGCCAATCACGAATATTTTTGGCTATAGAATAATTGCAGAGTATATATTAAATGAGATCAGAAACTCATTTATATATTTAAT